>NW_007246410.1:79518-133664 GCF_000164805.1 Carlito syrichta | reverse complement strand
GCCTGAATGAAGCATATTTGTATAACTAACCCTTAACTGTACCCCACAATATCATAATAAAAAATACTGATTAAAAAAAAATTCAATTGGTGCAAAGTGCAGTAGAGTCACAGTGCAATAAAATGAAATATACCTGTATATCCACATGATAGAATATTATCAGGCAATATAAAGGAATGAAGTACTGACACAGGCTACAATATGAATGGACCTTGAGGACATTATGCCAAGTGAAAGAAGCCTGGTCATAGAAAAACCACACAGTGCATGATTCTATTTATATTAAATGTTCAGAACTGGGAAATCTGTAGAGACATAGAGTAGATCAGTGGCTGCCTAGGGTTGGGGGAATGAGGCTTGGGAAGAAATAGGGAGTGACTGCTCATGTGTACAGGTTCCTTTTTGGAGTGATAAAAATGTCCTAGAATTGACTGTGATGATGGCTGCATAACTCTGTGAATATACTAGAAATCACTGAATTGTAAACTTGAAATGGGTGGACTGTAGCATATGTGAATAATATCTCAGTAAAGCTGTTATTTATATGTATAAAATCAGAGAGCCATTATATATATTTCCAATGAAGATGATACCAGATTGAAAACAAGTAATTTTCTATTTAGAAAATGTAGAAATAATAAAATGTTTAATACCTTAGGTTAATGTATTAATAATTAACAGGGGATGAATGCTTTTATAGTATTCACTTTTTCCAGAAACTATAAATCCTGATGGAAAAATTCCTGCTAAAATATATAGTATACACAAATAGCGACATACCCTAACACCGTTCTGTCACTGAACACAAAGTAAGCTTTCAAAAAGATGAAGTGAATATCCCTCTCTTCCTCCTCCTGAGGTGCTTACAGGCTGCTCAGTTAAGATTGGGCTCTTGCAAACCACATGACCTTATGAATGCTATCTTATCATATCACAGGTTCCTCAGACTGACCACAATAACTTAAATCAGACAGGCAGCAAAGTAGCACTCAGACTTTGACACGTACTATTGGTGTGACATTTTCAGCTATCCAGTTTGTGGGGAGTGAAAATCTGACTATCTCATGTTCAACTGCATCTGTGAGATAGGGTTCATGAAAAGCACATTATTTACTGCATGAAAGACTTTCAACCACAAGTCCACATTTAAGTTTCTGTAAATCTGAGAGAGCTAATCATCCTTTGTCAATTCCCCTGTAATTGACACTTAGTAAATTAGTGGAGCCCATTTTCAATTGTTTCTATTTGAAAAATTGTCAATAGCATGCTATTGTGTCTTTTAAAAACTAGCATTTAAAAACGGAATGACTTGTTCTAAAAGAAAATAAGGTTTTAAAAATGAATGATTATATTTCAAAAACATGGCACAGCTGAAGAAATAGGATTTTTATATTTAAAAACATAGAGTATTAAATAACAAGTGTGTCCTATTGGGTAGCTTAGTGGATAATAGTGAAAGCATAAGTAAATAAGACTAGAACAATTCAAATAGACCAGACCAAGATGTGTGGACCAAGACCTCGAAGGAAACCTACTTTAGAACATAATCAAGTAAACAGGCTGCATTTTACAGATTTCCTCTTATCTGATTAAGAGAGCTTTACCCTCAGCCATCAGATCAACTTCTATGAATGCTGTTTTTGGCATCACACACTAAAAACACTCTGAGCAGGGGAAGTCTCTCTGTCTTTGGTCTCAGAGACCCGTCTCTCTACTTATTTCCCTGCTGCTTTTTAACCTGGCTCCTTCTCGGTCTCCTTTGTGAGATCCTCATTTGCTCAAGTATCTTATTCTCCTTTTCCTGGTTGTCTTCTACTTCTCTTTTAATACAAAGTTTAGCTGCCCATGACCATAGACATTTTGACACGATTCTAGGCCAAGGTGCCCAGTGGCTCCTCCACAGCACTGCTCATACCAACTGCCTTTCCTCACCAGTCTGAGTTCCTTAACAACTGGGATTTTGCCCGGTGCGGTGGCTCACGCAGGTAATCCCAGCACTTTGGGAGACAGAGGTGAGAGGACTGCCTGAGCCCAGGGGTTCGGGACTAACCTAGGCAACTTGGCAAAACCTTGACTCTACAATAAAAATTTGGAAATTAGCTGGGTGTGGTGGTCTGCACCTATAGTCCCAGCTACTTGGAAGGTTGAGGTGGAAGAAATGCCTGAGCCTAGCAGGTTGAGGCTATGGAGAGCCATGATTGTGCCACTGCACTCTAGCCTGAGCAACAGAATGAAACTCTAACTCAAAACAAAACAAACCAAAAAAACCCCAAACAGCCACAACTTTTATAAACCCAGCACTGCACTGGGATGGAAGGGACTTTAAGGATCATTGAGTAGAACTGCTTTGGGTTGAAGAAACTGAGGCAAAGCATAAGGCATAGCTGGGAACTAAATAACGTTCAGATATTCACTGATTGAATATATGAAGTGAACTGGCAGCCTAAGCTCACTTAGTCAGTGGCAAACACAGGACAATAATCCAGGTCTCCTGACTCTAAGTCCACTGCTCGAAAGACGATAGCTTCTCAACTATGTATAATAGTTGAATGAAACGTTCAAGCATTTCCTATACCTATCACTCTAAATGTTGACAAATATATATTAGACTGTAGTCATGCTAAAAGTATACATATAATTGAAATGGTTTGAGGCATTTCTTTTTCATTTTCTTCATATGTAAGATCTAAGAATACAGTTACTGGGATGGTCTCTCTGTGGGAAAGAGAAGTCTCTTCTATTCTTTTTGAATTAAATCTGCTTAAGAACTGCTACAAAAAACTATAAAACCTGCCACTACAGGCATCAGAATTAGCTCCATTTCCTTCAAAAAATGCTTACTACCATCTACCTTTATTTCTCATAACCCAAGTGGGTACTTGACTTCCAGTTTCCCTTGAAGTTGTTTTTTTATGACTTAATAGAGAAATTGTTGGGACCATCACTTAAGAAATGTATTGATTAGTATTAATAAACACTGTTTCAGTACTGTACATTTGAAATCTAGCTCTACTCACGCAAAGTGTTATTTAAAAACTTGCCACCTAGCACCCAAAGACTAACGGGGTCGTAGGGGGAAAAAAAGATACTGGAGCCAGCTTGAAAGAGTTCCCATTTGTCACGCCTGGGACAATTTGAACACCAAGAAAACTGATGGGATCCATGAATTCAGAGTACTGCCAGGACTCTCAAAGGACCCTGAAATAAAAGACTGAATAAGACACAATCTTTGCCCTCAAGGAATTCACAATTTAGCTTGCCGCTGAGCATCAGGAAGAGAATAACAACCAATAATTAGAATAAATGAAATTAAGTGCTGTAAACTCCCATATCTGAACTATAAAGTACTCACTATCAGTGCCACTCATATAGTCTTTTTTTTTTTTTTTTTTAATTGACTCCCACTCTGTTGCCTAGGCTGAAGTACAGTAGCATGATCACTGCTCACCACAGCCTTGACCTCCTGGGCTCAGGCGATCCTTCTGCTTCAGCCTCCCAAGTAGCTGGGACTACAAGTGCATACCACCACACCCAGCTAATTTTTTTATTTTTTGTAGAGATGGGGTCTCACTATGTTGTCTAGGCTGGTCTCGATCTCCTGGGATCCAGCAATCCTCCCGCCTCAGCCTCCCAAAGTGCAGGGATTACAGGTGTGAGCCTATTCTATGTATTTTTACAGTAGCAAGTGCCTAGTTTTCCCAGTGTGGCAGTTTCTTAAAAAAAAGAAGTTATTTACTTGGGAGATTGAGATGGAAGGACGGCCTGAGGCTAGGAAGCCAAAGCTTTGGTGAGCTGTGATCGTGCCACTGTACTCCATCCTGGGCAACAGAGTGAGACCCTAATTTTTTTTTTTTTTTTTTTTAGTGAATCATTTCCTAAAATTTGTTCTTTCTCTACTTAGAGCCACGGCAAGTACCATGTAGGAGTACCATGCACCTGTAGTCTCAGCTGCTTGGGAGGCTGAGGCGGAAGGACTGCCTAAGTCCAGGAGGTCAAGATTGTGGTGAGCTGTGATCATGCCACTATACTCCAGCCTTGGTGACAGAGAGAGACCCCCAATTCAAAAAATAATACACCCACACACACGCATACACAATAGTTTATAACTTCACACATTGAAGTTTACCTTAATCCTTAACATTTTCTTAAAAATTAAAATTTAATCATCAGCAGGTATCAGTACAGACAGAAAATGCTATTTTTAATTCTTATTTCTGTCTTTAGAAGAAGACTATTGCTATCAATGTAGTTCTGGGGTTAGAATGTCAATTCTACTCTTGAGTACCACCCTGTTTTCGAGGTAACATACTTGGAGTTTTACAATACCTAGAAAGGAATAAGAATCAGGAGAAAAAGACAGTATATAATAAGCATGCAATTAAACAGAAACCAAGATATCACTTGGTATGAAATAAAGATAAATTATATGCCAGTAGCTTCAGAACCAAATGACAAAGCTCTTTTATACCTTTAATATTCTGGTTTTAATTCCTAGATGAAGGTCAAAGCTGAATGAGTCTTTAACAAGCTTCTTATCAAAAACATTAGAGTTCAAACGATTTTATTAACTACTTTTAAATAGAAAAATACAAGGGCAAGGAAGAGAAGATTCAAAGAAGCATAAAAGGGTATGTGGTAAGTTCTCACTTAACGTTGCCTGTAGCTTCTTGGAAACTGAGACTTTAAGTGAAACAACATATAAATAAATCAATTTTTTATTGTTATAAACTAAACGACATCATTCAAGCTCCTGTTATATGTCATTTTGCTTTAAGTTGCAGTTTCAAGGAACTACGGACAACATTAAGGACTTACTATGCCGTCATTTGATTGTTAAAGTTCTTTATGTAAAAAATTCCAGTTTCATAACAAAGTGAGTATACATATTAAAAACCATATTAATATATACCAAGGAATACTATTCAGCCATAAAAAAGAACAAAATAATGTCTTTTGCAGCAATGTGAATGAAATTGCAGACCATTCATATCCTCAGTGAAGTAACACAGGATTAGAAAACCAAATACTCATGTTCTCACTTATAAGTGGAGTTAAGCTATGGGCCTGCAAAGACATATAGAATGGTATTAATATACTGGACACTGGAGACCCAGGAGGAGGATGGTGGAAAAAGGAGGAGGGATGAAAAATCACGTATCAGCGGAGTGTGGTGGCTTACACCTGTAATCTCAGCATTTTGGGAGGGGGAGGTAAGAGGACTGCCTGAGCCCATGGGTTCAAGAAAAGCCTGGGCAACATGGCGAGACCTCGTCTCTACAATAAATCAAAAAGCTGGCCATGGTGGCGCATGCCTATAGTTTCAGCTACTTGGAAGACTGAGGCGGAAGGATTGCCTGAGCCCAGCAGGTTGAGGCTGTGGTGGCCATTGAGTGTGCCACTGCAATCCAGTCAGGGCGACAGAGCGAGACTCTGACTCTGCTCTGAGTCTAAAAATATTTTTTGTTACTTAATTAAATCCAGGCTTGGTTGAGTGTAGTGACTCACACCTGAAATCCCAGCACTTTGGTAGGCAGAGGTGGGAGGAATGTCTGAACCCAGAGGTTGGAGACCAGCCTGGGCAATTTGGTGAGACCTCATCTCTACAATTAAAAAAAAAAAAAAAAACCAACAACAACAAAAAACCACAGCCAGTCATGGTGGCACACACCTGTATTTCCAGCTATTCGGAAGGATTGCTTGAATTCAGCAAGTTGAGGCTGCAATAGCCATAATTGTGCCACTGCTCTCAGCCTATGTGACCCAGTGAGACTTCAACTTAAAAAAATGACATAAAAATAAAATAAATAAATTTATAGCTCAGGATTACATGAACAGAGCTATTAGAATTTTAAAATGTAAGGAGTACTCGATATAAACATTTTCTAATCCAAACTTAATATGCACATTGTGTAGATTTCCTTTTATTTAGTCAAATTCCTAATCACCTACTGAGCTGATAGAGATAATAAAAGAAGGCTCTGTGATATACATTGACTTAACTTGAAAAAATTACCTCCCAACAAAGGAGACAGGATGACAGAAGAACTTCTGGGCACTAGAAACAAATATAATGATTCTATCCCTAGAAAGAAAGTTGGTTTTATCTACCTGTGTTATATATACATACTGTTTTTCGCACATTAAAATAGTTCTAAAAAGTTTGTTTTTTTTTTTTTTTTGGCCAGCCTTGTCCTGAAATGGCTCACATTTCTCTAACTTCTTCAGAAAGAGTGTTTCAGTAATATTTAGTATCAGAACATTCCTCCTCTCAAGTTCTTTCTTAAATCATCCCTAATTCTCTGATAAATGGTGAAAAATTCTGAAGTCTTTCTTAATAAGTTCATTCTTCAGAAGAATCGAGGAAATTGAAAATTTAATTAAAACTGTGCCAAGATGCTCCCATCTTCCTTTGGAGATGCCTGTGTCTCCACACTCTCCAGCTTCCCTCCTGTTCCACAGGTGGTTGTAGTTCTCTGCAGGTTTTCTTGGTCTTAGAGGCTGGGACAACCTCAGAACTTGCTCCTGGACCTCCTTTCTCTTTATATACAAACGCCATTTGCATGCCAAAGCCTACTATTCCTATTTTTAACCCTGACCTCTCTTTAGAATTTCAGACTCATATATTCACTGCCTTCCTGATATCTTCATGTGAATGTTTAATGGGGATCTCAACGTCAACGTAAACAAAACAGAGCTCTTGATCTTTCTACCTTTCCCTAACCTTGGTTAATAGCACCAAGCAACCATTTGCCAAAGTGCTCAAGCCAAAACTCTCTGGAGCAATTGATTATTTTCTCTAGGAGAAAATATTAGAAGTATTAGAATACTTAGTATTAAAATATTAGAAGTATGTTCTAATACACCCACATTACAACATTTCTACTTCTTCCATCCTTTTAAGCCACCTCTGATCTTATCTGGACTATTTTAACAGACGCCTAACGAATTTCCCTGTTCCTATTCTTTCTCCTTATAGCAAGCAGAGCAAATGAGATAACACTTCCTGCTTAAAACCATCCAAAGAAGCCAGGCATGGTGGTTCCATGCCTGCAGTCCCATGACTTGGGAAGTTGAGGTGGGGGGATTGCTAGAGCCCAGGAGTTTCAGGCCAGCCTGGGCAACACAGTGAAACCTGGTCCCTAAGAAAAAACAAACAAAAAACAAACAAACAAACAAAAAGCTCACAAAAGCTTTCTGCTACACTAGCAATAAAACCCAAACTGTATATTCTGGCTTACAAAGTGCTATAAGAATTACCTTCAATATCTTTGGGAGATTGGTTCCAGGACCTTTCAAGGACACCAAAAGCAGAGGATGCTCAAGTTCCTGATATAAAATGGTGTCGGATTTGCAGATAACCTATGCATGACCTCCAGCAAGCTTTAAGTCATCCCTAGGTTACTTATATTACCTAATATAATGTTAATGCTATAGAAGCTGTTATACTGTATTATCTAGGAAATAATAAGGAAAAAGTCTGTACATGTTCAGCACTGATGCAATATTTAAAAAAAAGTACTTTTGGTCCATGGTTGGCTGAATCCACTGATGTGAAACCCAAGGATGTGGAGGGCCAACCGCACAGAATCTGCCCCCACCTGTCTCTCCAGTTTTATCTCCTGCTATTTTCCCCAGCCTCCACTACACCCCACCCACATTAGTACGGTTTCTCAAAAAGGGCCCTTCATTTTCTTCTAGGATCTTTGTACTAGCTGTTTCTTTTATCTGGAATGTTATTTCCACTGATTTTTAACACATCAGCTTCTTAGTATTCCTATTGCAATGTATATGTTACATTATCTGCAAAGCCTTTCACAAACATTTTTTTCATTAGAAAACATTTTCACAAAGTACCCATTACATTCCAACATTGTTCCAGATGCTGGGGGAAAGGTACTCAATCTCATTAGTAATCAGGGAAATGCACATTAAAACCATAATGAGAAATCTCTTCATAGTCACAGAATGTCTAAAATAGAAGCACTGACAATCCCACATGTTTATGAGGATGTAGAACAAGAACCTTCTTCACTGCTTATGAGAGTGTAAATGGCATAATCACAGCAATGTTCTTAGCTGGAAATAATCCAAACGTACATCAACAAAATAGATGAATAAATCATGGTATAGTTACACAAAGGAAAATGACACAGCAATGGAATGCACAACCTACAGTTACATTTTTAAATGACACAGTAAAATCTTACAACGTTGAGCAAAAGTAAGACATGAAAGGATATATACTGCAAAAAGTCATTTATATAAAGTTCAAAAACTTAAACTACTGCATTAGAAGTTAGAGAATAATGACAAGAGATCCTTGAAAGGGGAGGGGTAGTGAGTAGTGACTGAGAGAGAGTATTAAAGGGGCCTGGGTAAGGTCTATTTGTTGGACCTGGGAGGTAGCTACATGAGTGTGATCATTTTGTAATAATTTAGTGAGCTGTGAACTTGTGACTTGGATACTTTTCTGTATATTATGACTCTATTCAAAAGTTTTTTTGAAAAAAAAAACTTGTTTTCTAAATTGTTCAATTTTTATGATTATGAAGCCATTCTATCACAGACTGTTAGGGATAAAAACCCTAGGAAACTCATACTAGGTCTCCCTAGTGAGAAAGCGATAGAGAAAGTGTTATTTAGTCTTAGAATCAGTAGTAGCTGTGGCTCTTCTAACTAACTGGTCTGTTTTCATCATATGGACACTGAAATGTTTAAGTGACCAGTTTTCTTTTGTGTTGACTGCTGAAAATCTTAGAGCCAAGTCTGAGGCACATTTATAGGAAATATATATTTTTGTGGTATCATTTTAATAATGATCTTATTCGTAATTGCATATTATATTCCTATAGTTATTTTTCTCCCAAAATTGTAGTTTGCTATTCTGTAGTTTTGCAAATTTCCTTAATCCTATCAGGAACAAGGAAGGGCATTAATGAATAAAAATGCTTTAAAGGTTTTTTTCCTCTCTTTCTTTTAAAAAAGATAGTTTGTTTGGTTTCTAGTCTTTTTTTTTTTTTTTTTAGATTGCTCTCATGCTGTCGCTCAGGCTAGAGTTCGGTGACATGACCATGGCTCACTGTGGTCTTGAATTCCTGGACTCAAGTGATCCTCTCACCTCAGCCTCCCAAGTAGCTGGGACTACAGATACACACCACTGCACTCAGCTAATTTTTTGGATTTTTTGTAAAGAAAAAGTCATGCTTCAATGCCTAGGTTGGTCTTGAACTCCTGGACTCAGGCAGTCCTCTCACCTTGGCCTCCTAAAGTGGTTGATTACAAGCATAAGCCGCTGCGCCCAGCTGGTTTCTAGTCTTTATTTGCACAGTCTAGTTCTTTATTTTAACAGTAGAAAATTCTGCCCTGTTGATTAATTTTCTTTTTATATTTGTTTAAAACAGCTTTCATAAACCACATGTAAAAAATTTTATTTTCTGATGAGGAAAATAATATTACTGTTAGTCAAGGCATACAACAGGCAAAATTAATGTTTGCTGACTGATTTTTAGACTAGTTTTAGAAATAAAGCCAATCTATATATAATTTGCCCAATTCAGCAATGTCAAAGCTCCCAAAGTGATATCAAAATTTTACATGGGAGATATTTTAGTCACAATTTCCTTTGAGAACATCTTTTGAACAGAATAAATAAATCCTAGGGGGTCTCAAAGGAGTAAGACTCTCTAACGCATGCTTATTCGTAATTTGTTCTTTCAAACATGGCTATAGGTAGAAAGAGATTATAAAAAAATATATACAAATAAGTAAAAATTATACGTAAGATCTTGAATCCTTCAAATGCCATCATGGCTGAAAATTAATATTTACAGAAATAGTCCCTCAACTTTCTAAACAAATTAAAATGAACCACATCTAAGATTTATCATTTTTGGTTATGTTTTGCAGCTGCTTTAGTTATAATTTACTCTCAGATTGACTCCCTCCAGGAGGCAAACATTCAGACTTTAACTGAAAGGTGTAATACAGGAAAGGGTAACGTCTAAACTTTTTCCTTTGAGGTTTAAACTCATTTAGTGACCAAAATGAGTTTTCTTTCTTTTTCTTCTTTTTTTTTTTAAACAAATGGGGTTTATGTTACCCTTTCAATCCCATCACTGTGAAGAAACACTATTTTACAAATAATTCAAAACAAGAAAACATGACTTTCCATTTATGTTTAGTCAAACATTTATCATTAGGAAACAATAAAGGACAAGAAACATGACCTACAGCCACCTTGACACAAAGTACCTCGCTAATCAAAACATACTTTTAAATAATTTAAATTACTCAGTGTAATAACTAGTAAAACTGAAAACTTGGGGAGTTGAAACTCACAGATTCAAGGTAGTGCCAGTTTGGAAAGCATTCAAGTACTAAGAAATCTGTTAACTGATATTAGGCAAGTATCCTTTTTTGCAATCTCAGTAACACTACCATAAAGGACAAAAGAAGACAAGAGGAAAAAGACTTCCCTCTACCCACAACGGTAAACACTACAAATCTATTCTACAGGCATAAGGAAAAGGTCAGTTTAATTTAAATAACTTCGACATCTAGGCAAACTATCAAGAGTTTTTATGCCACAAAAAATAGATATTTGCCATGAAAATATTAACTGATCATCTTAGATCATGATTAAGAAGAAGTTTAAGGGAAATAATTCCTCAATATTAGAACAGAAAATCTTGTTAAAAAGAAAATAATCTTCAAAATATGATTAATTATAATCAAGAATTCATAGAAAATATTTAATATGAACCAATCAGTCTTACAACCAGTAATTATAAAGTGTTGTTACAATACAGAGGAAGGAAGAAAGAAATATGTGAAGATCAAAATTTATCACTTACCTCATGATTCAGCTCTGCTATCTGATCTTTCAGTTCCCTAATATACTGGTTAGAATCAGACTTGTTAAGCTGTCCTTGAAGCTTTCCTTCTTCTTTCTGTTTTAAGGCAAAACAATAAAGCAAATGAAAGAGGCAATGATTCACAGAATGTACTCACATTTTTCAAGCTATAGAACAGTATAAGCACCATCCCCTTTAACTAGCTGAAGTCTAAACAGATCCATTCTCAAACTACCTCTGTTGGGTGTGGTGGCTCACGCCTATAATCCTATCACTGTGGGAGACTGAGGTGAGGACTG
Organism: Carlito syrichta; assembly: GCF_000164805.1. Taxonomy (NCBI): domain Eukaryota; kingdom Metazoa; phylum Chordata; class Mammalia; order Primates; family Tarsiidae; genus Carlito; species Carlito syrichta. The sequence goes on along the minus strand of NW_007246410.1, from coordinate 122,512 downwards.
CCTGAGCCCAGGGGATCCAGACCAGCCTGGGCAATTTGGTGAGACCTCATCTCTACAATGAACCAAAAAAATTAGACGGGTGTGCTGGCACATGCCTGTAGTTCCAGCTACTTGGAAGGCTGAGGCGAAAAGATTGCCTGAGCCCAACAGATCAAGGCTGTGCCACTGCATTCCAGCCTGGGCGACAGAGTGAGACCTGCCTGGGCAACAGAGTGAGACTCTGACTCAAAAAAAAGAACTACTTCTGAAAAATAATTCATAGTGAACTATACTGAATATTGCTAAATAATGCTTAGTAAAAGTTGTTTACAGCAAATACAATTTATAAAATGTATCTTTCAAAAGAGTCTTAGAAATAAAAAATTAGGTCTCCTGATGAAAAAATAAGCCTAAAATTTCAAAGCCATGTATCTAATTATTCTGAGGGCAGGGGGGGATTCTCTATCCATACGTAAGAGAGTCAATGTTTAGTCAACGAGATGGCAAGCGTCCCACAGCTACACTGGGAATCTGCTTTTGCTTGGGGAATGAGAAGGGGAAAAAAGAAAAAACTTCTCCAAATCGCTCTAAAAAGGGGAAGACAGCTCTGAGACCCCTCTGATTAAAAGCTCAGGAATGTGTTTTGGGAGGCCTAGATATAGTTGATCAGAAGGTGCTACTAGTCTAAAGGTTTGTTTCAGAAGAGTGTTGGGACTATTTTCCAGGGAGATGGATTGGGAAGGTGAGGAGCTGCCTTTTTTGTATACTACCTGAAAACAATGCATATTTTTTACATATAGAGTTTATTAAAGAGTAAAACGAATTGTTTTTGATGTCTCCAGACAATTTATAATTAGGAAGCCATGTGTTGATGTTTAAAATGTTAAGAAGCTCTGATCCAGAGACATCTATTGAAACTACTGAATAACTCCTGACACCAGAAGAGTACAGATGTCCTTTTAACGGTTGGCAACCACCCAGTTTCCTTTCATGGAGACAATTATTGTTAACAGGTTTTTGGTGTAGTTTACCCATGATATTTTACACATATGTAATCTAACACATGGATACATGTACACTTTTTTTTCTGTTGCCCTGGCTGGAGTACAGTTGGCATGTTCATGGTTACTGCAGCCTTGACCTGCTGGGCTCATGCGATGCTTCCTTCTGCCTCAGCCTTCTAAGTAGCTGGTTTGGTCCAGCTAATTTTTTGATTTATCGTAGAGTTGAGGTCTTGCCAAGTTGCCCAGGCTGGTCTCGAGTCCCTGGGATCCAGCAATACTCTCATCTCGGCCTCCCAAAGTGCTGGGATTACAGGCTTGAGCCATTGTGCCAAGCTATGCACACATATTTTTACCCATACTACAGACACTATACAGGCTAGTCTGTACTTTGCTATTATCTCTCAACAATACAACCTGAAGATCATTCAATATCGGTACATATAACAGAGACAGATATACATTCCGATTTTAGAGAGCTATGAAGTCCATGTAAATTACCTTAGTGCTATCTAAATATGTTGTTGATTTATTTGAGTTGGAGTCTCACTCTGTTACCCAGGCTGGAGTGCAGTGGTGCAATCACGGCTACCATAGCCTCTAGTATTTAAAGTTTTTTTAGAAGTAGTTTTTAAAATGTGTCTTAGGTATGGACTGCAGGGAAGAATGTTTTCCAAAGTGGAGATCCCTACAGCTAGCTTTCAAATCACAGTACAAAGGGACCTTGACCCTGGTTTGAAATTATTGATTTCTAACCATCCTGGTTTGATCCTCTGACTGAAGCCAAGTCCACTCTCTACACACCATACTGTTCACTAACATCCTTGGCAGGAAGAAGAAATTACTAGAACTACTCTAGCAAAAGGATGGGCAGCTCCCCACAGAGTCAGGGCACACTTCCAGCAGGACAACTTTTCTGCATTAACTGTCTTTCCTACCTAAACGGCATTCCTAATTGCTCCTACTTTGTTCTTAAAATTCTTTCATCAAGTTATTCTTACGAGCCCCTCCTTTTTTGTTTGTTTTGTTCTTTATCTTTTGGTAACTTGTCATAAAAACCTTTGATTGCAATATCGTCTACTAAGGTGGTAACGAACATCTGTGTAAGTGTAAACATACAACTATAGCTTCTATAGGCTTAAAACTTTTTTTTATACGGTCATGCACTGCACAACAATATTTTGGTCAACGATGGACTACATACACAACAGTGGTCCATAAGATTGTAATGAAAAATTCCTACTGCCTAGTGGCATCATAGTCATCGTACTGTTGTAGCAAAATGCATTTCTCATGTATGTGGTGATGCCAGCCATACAAAAGTCTAGCACATGCAATTATGTAAAGCCATAACACCTGATAGTAAACGACTGTTCCAGATTTATGTATTTACTATACTATACTTTTAATCATTTAGAGCGTATTCCTTCTACTCATACAAAAAAAATTATAATAATGAACTGTAAGATAGTCTCAGGCAGGCCCTTCAAGAAGTATTCCAGAAGAAAGTACTGTTGTCACAGGAGACGACATCCCCATGAGTGTAACTGTCTCTTCAGACCTTCTAGTACAGCAAGATATGGAGGTAGAAGACAGTGATACTGATGATCCTGTGTATCATCTGTGATGATCCTAGACTAATGTGTGTGTGCCTTAGCTTTTTTAAAAAAAGTTTAAAAAGTAAAACAAACCAAAAACTTAGAAACAGAAAAAAGCTTATAAAATAAAGATACAAAGAAAAAAATATTTTTGTGCCACTGTACAATGTATTTAAGTGTTATGGACAAAAGAGTCAAAACATTAAAAATAAAAGTTTATCAAGTTAAAAAGTTACAGTAAGCTAAGGTGAACTATTGAAGAAAAAATTTTTAAATAAATTTAATGTAGTCTAAGTGTACAGTGTGTAGAAAGTCTACACTAGTGGATGGTGATGCCCTGGGCCTTCACATTCATTCACTGTCTCACCCAGAGAAACTTCCAGCCCTGCAAGCGCCATTCATGGTAAGTACTCTACACAGGTGTACCATTTTCTCTCTCTTATAAAGTATTTTTACTGTACCTTTTCTGTGGTTAGATATGTGTTACAGTTGCCTATAGTAACAGCTGTACAGGTTTCTAGCCTAGGAGTAATAGGCTATATATACCATGTAGGTTTGTGTAAGTTCACTCTAAGATGTTCCCACAACAAAAAAATTGCCTAATATTGACTTTCTCAGAATATATTCTCACTGCTAAGCAATGTAGGACTGTATATTTATTTATTTACTTCTAAAATTTTTTACTTTAAAGATGTGGAGTACAATGCAGGGTTTGGTATACAAATAAATGTTCATTATGCAAGTACCCTTGTTGAGGAGGTGTCCCCGCAGCAGTTTCCCACTACTGCTAATCCCTTTCTTATAGTATTACGATAATTGTTCAAGAAGACTGTATTTTTAAACACGTGACTATCACGTACAACTGCCTAAGCAAAAAACTGTCTTATTGAACAATATTATTATATTCTAAATATACCACTACTAAAATATATACAAAAGACACCTTATGATTTTTAGCTATAAGCCCATAAGAAGGGAAAAGTTGCATTATTCTTCAGAAAATTTAGTCAGAAATATTAGTTTGACCCAAAAACCTGAGGAAAGGCTGAACCAACAGGGCAGCAGAGATACTAAGTCAGAGACCAAATCAAATCATCTGAGGCCTTCTCTGTTTTGTTACTTACATGAAACAAAGTCCCTTTATTACTTAAACCAGTTTGAATACAGATTTCTGTCACCTGCGGTCAAAATAATAACAGTATATGTTGACCACTTATAAGTCCTTCTCATTTAAGGTTCCCAAGGGTTAAGCCTTGACGCCTAAAGCATCATGATATATAAATGATTTAACTTAACTCCTAGGTGTCTAGAGTGGCACCAACTTGGAAGAACTGAGAAAATACTGTTGACCCTTGAACAACATAGGTTTGAAACGCGCAGATTCACAAATACTTGGATTTTCTTCTGCCTTGGCCACCTGAGAGTGCAAGACCAACCCCTCTTCTTCCTCCTCCTCCTCTCCTCAGCCTAATCAATGCAAAGAGGATAAAGACCTTTAAGATGATGCACCTTCACTTAATGAACAGAAAATATGTTTTCTTCCTTTTGACTTTCTCAGTAACATTTTCTTTACTTACTTTTCTGTAAGCATACAGTATATACTGCACATAACACACAAAATGCTTAATCAACTGTTGATGTTATCGGTAAGGCTTCTCTAATCAGCAGTAGACTATTAGGAGTTAAATTTTGGGGGAGCCAAAAGTTATTGCAGGTTTTCAACTGTGCAGAGATCAGCACCTTAACACTGGTGTTGTACAAGGGTCAACTGTAGTTATTCAAATCATTTTCCGTAGGGTTTAATTCTCTTGTGGAGGAAGACTGGCACTTATGATATGCCAGAAATTGTTCTAAGTTCTTAATGTGTAATCATCGCAACTCTGTGTGATAGATAACTGTTATTACTCCTAGTTCACAGATGAGGAAAGTTATATGAGAGAATGAGTGAACTGAATGCCTAAGAGTTGCAGAGATGGTTGATCAATTTTTCACCCTAATTTATAGCATTCTGAACACAGAAACAATGAAGCAGACAAAAGCATATGAAGAAATATGCAAAAGTTCAAGTAAATTAGCTTTCTTGGATTTGTTACAAATGTCTAAAACTTTATTTGAATATTTATTTTAGGCTCTGCTGATTTAAATGGGAATTGCAACATGTAAAAAATTAAAGATGAAATGCTACAGCCACTTGTATTTATGGTTCTAAGTTAACTACCTGTATTATCAACTTACCGTGTTCAATACCATTTACATGTACTTATGTCTGTATCTTATTTTTAACCACCCCACCTTTAAAATATAATATTTCAAAGGCACAGAATAAGAGTCCTCTGTAAGAAAGACTAATGCAGTCACCATTCAAATTCAGTCTGTTTCCTGACTGTCTCATCCTAAGATGCTTCCTGGCTCTAGACCGACTCATCCCATTTTAGTCCTGTATATCCTCAAAGTGGAAAAGGATGGTGTCAAGTAGAGTGGAATCAGAGTGAGTGACATAGGAAGGAAAAATGTAGGAAAGAGAAAAACAAAAACAAAAAAACAAGAGGGAGAATGCTCACTGACCCAAAATAAAGCCATTATTCTCAGAAAAGGTGTTCTCCAAATATCATGTACAACGCAAGAAATGGCAGCAGTATCTAAGTAAGTAGACATACATTTAAAGCTAACTAATTTGAGAAAAATCACTCAGATATATATGTTCAATCTGTTCTTATTGGTGATTTTGTTTAATTTAGGTATCATGCTATCCCTTGGTTAATTAAATGGAAAGTGAAATCCACTATGAGTTAGAAACCCTCTGGATAAGACAGAAAGATTAGATGTTTGCAGTAAGGAATCAGACTTGGAGAAAAGTACCTTTGAATACAGTACTTCCTCAATAAAGGTAGAGTTCTTGAGGATTTTGGATATATATATTTTTTGAGAAAGCAGGATTTATTGAGAGAACAGAAAAGCTCCCACAGTGGGAGGGGATCTAAAGGGGTTGGCTCTATTTTGGATATCTTATAGTGATAACATCATGAGATAACATAAAATTTTCAGGGCAAATGAGATGACAAAGTCCAAGATTAGCTCTAACATTGTAACAAAGAAGTTAAAGAATGCAGAAAGACTTTAGGTTTGAAAGGCTGTAGAATGACCAGTAACAATAATTAATACCAATTCTTTCCTACAGGGAAACTTGCAATAAAAAAGAATTCTGAGCCGGGCTCGGTGGCTCAGCCTGTAATCCCACGCCTTTGGGAGGCTGAGGTGAGTGGATTGCCTGAGCCCGCGGGTTCGAGATCTGCCTCATCTCTACAATAAATCAAAAAATCAGCCGGGCGTGGTAGCACATGCATGTAATTCCAGTTACTTGGAAGGCTGAGGCGGAAGGATCGCCAGAGCCCAGCAGGTCAAGGCTGCGGTGGCCGGGAGTGGCCACTGCACTCCTGTTGGGTGACAAAGTGAGACTCCAACTCAAAAAAAAAAGAATTCTGGCAAAATAGGAATCATTAAACCTATTTTACAAAAACTATCAAGCCACTCCAACGATGTTTCTTCTGAAGGTGGGTCTAAGTAGGGTTTAGCTAAAAACTTTGCTAAAGTGCCTTAATTTCTTTGGAGAAAAGGCAGTATTTGATGAAAAACAAACATCTAAGAGCTTTCATAATTTTTAAAAAATCGTTTTTAACTTAAAAAAAAGACTAAAAATATGTTTGTGAAAATCAAAGAAGTTCTCTTAGATTTTATGAATAAACCCCCCCAAGAACACCAAAAAAACCCCCGTTCTTTGAACTTCTATTTATTGTAGGAAAAAAACAGAATTTCAAAGAGAAAAACTTTATATATTTGATTAAATTCAATTGTATACAGTTGTCCTTTTTAGGTTTAAATAAACTATAAAGCTTAATGATGGGTTTCTTCTGCAAAATTTTTATAAGGAGTTGGACTACAATGCCCATTAAATTATTCTTCCAGTGGAGACACAAATAAACACACAAACACACACACACACAGAAAATGAATAGCAGCATTTAAGGCATTACTGGGTATACTGAGAGAAGAGAACGGGTTATTAAGCAGCTCCAGGTTCTAGCAGCGACCTCTGGACAAGACCATTACTACCTCAGCATACTTGTCACACATTAGTGGCACACCAGCATGACAAACCAGTTAGAAAGTTCTGCATGTTGTATTCTGATTAAACCAGTCTGCCTTAAGGGACTATAGCTGATATTCCAAAAACAGAAGTAAAAAGTGAAAGATGTCCTAATTGCTACTTAATATTATTCAAATGTGTAAATGATCTGTGATTTTTATGTTCTATTAATGAGCTCTTAAATATTTTGATCCAAAGGCTTTCAGGATCCTTTTAAAACACAAAAACAGAGTAATTACATATTTATAATACCAAAAAACATTTCTAAGAAGTAGACATCAATTTAATTTCATTTCTGAGACAGTACATTCAATTATTTAATGTTTAAGAATTTTTTCCCAAGTTTTTTATAACTTTCTATTTTCAAACAGTGTCCACATGGTTGTTTCTGATAAGCAGGTGGGAAAATGTCAGCTACACTAATAAATTTACCAGGAACCTGCATTTTCTTGAGGTTTTCTTTTGGTCTAGCTGATAACAACAACTGGTTTCCTAAGTCAAACTATTTAGGTAAGTAACAAACTTAAAGAAAAAGAGGCCCAAAATACCAACAATATTGGTATTCCGTACTTTCACTGAAGAGAACTTAAATGCTTATCTTTTTGTCATACCACAAATGAAATTTTATCTTAAGAGGGCATAATGAACATCGGTAAAAGGGATAAATGCACACTTCACTCTTGTGTCTGTTTTTGAATCATTATTTCATCAATTACCATTATTATGTCTATAATAACCTTACACCTTAATATGAATCAGAGAGCTTTGTATTTATGAGGCTCTTATTCAACAGGTCATCAATAACTTAGTGATATGCATTAAGTGTTTAAGATAAAGTACAGTAACATAACTTACTTTGAAATGCATTTTAAAAAGTAAGATGCCTAGAATGTTAGATATATGAATATCTGACAAAGCAACAGAAAAAGCAAATAATCAAAATATTAATAGAATGGAGGTAGTGGGTTATGGGTATTCACTGCACAATCCTTTCAACTTCTGAATATTTAAAATTTTTCACAGTAAAATACTGGGAGGAAAAGTTATTAACAAACAATTCATTCCCTCTTTCTTCCTATCATCTGCTAAAAAGCAAGCACTGGTCCACATTGTGCTTCATTTACATATATGAAACGATGTATGTCTCCCAAAAGTTACTTAGTGATTCTTCATTTAAAATCTACTTTTTGTTCTAGGAATGGATACTACTTTCCTCACGTGTTACTGGAAACACAAACTGAAAAGTAACATGACTAAATCATAAAAAACAAACTAGAGCTTTAGAGCAAGCTGAGCTACAGTTACAGTTCATCTCTACCTTTCTTTTTACAGTAGATTTTATGGTTGTTATAATACTTCAGGATGTGGTCCCTCTCCTCCATCATGTAGTGATGATTTAACTGGAATCATCCCCTACTGATCCCATAGGTAGGACCTGATTGGTGGGATGTAAACCAAACAATATAATCGCATCTGTTTTGCACAGTAATTGGCTCAAGGGTTGTTCAGTGTGACATTCAACACTCCGCTGGCAATTATGGGGTACAGCTTTCTTGTTCTGGGTATTATGATACATGGATGTAGATATAAAAGCTCATCATCATTAGCTTTTGAATACAGAGAGAAAAGCCTCCTTAGGATAAAAACAACATAGAGCAGAGCCTTCAGAATCATGGTTAATTTCATGTTGGAGCCCAATTTTTCTAAAAGTCTACTTTTAGACTTCTCAGTTATATAAGCCAATAAATTCTCTTTATTATTTAAGCCATTTTGAATAGGGTATTTTGTCACCTGTATTAAAAAAACATACTAGCTGGTCAGGTACAGTGACTCATGCCTTTAATCTCAGCATTTTGGGAGGCAGAGGCAGAAGGATTGCTTGAGCCCAGGATTTTGAGACCAGTCTGGGCAATGTAGGAAGACATCATAAAATAAACAAATTAGCCAGGCGTGGTGGCATGCACCTGTGGTCCCAGCTACATGAGAGGCTGAGGAGGTAGGATTGCCTGGGCCCAGAAGGTTGAGGCTGTTGTGAGCAGTGATCATGCCACTGCACTCCAGCATGGGCAACAGAAATCTTAACTCAAAAAAACAAAAAACAAACCCTACCTAATAAATATTTTTTAAAATATGCCTAAGAAAATAATTATAATAATATAAACATAATTAAGAAAATATTAAAAACAGTGACTCCCAAAGATAATTAGAGAACTATCACTTTGAGAGTTTTACAAACATAGATTAAGGGAGGAAACCCACTCCTCAACAAATGAATTGTAAAAATCTGGGAATGGAACTTGAAAATCAAATACAAGGGGTGATCCTGACGTAGCCAGTGTGCAGACCTCCATTAGAAATGCACTGGTAGCCGGGCTCGGTGGCTCAACCTGTAAACCCACGCCTTTGGGAGGCTGAGGTGAGTGGACTGCCTGAGCCCGCGGGTTCGAGACCCGCCTGGGCAACTTGGTGAAACCTCATCTCTACATTAAATAAAAAAAAATTGGCCTGGCGTGGTAGCGCACGCCTGTAGTTCCAGCTACTCGGAAGGCTGAGGCGGAAGGATCTCCGGAGCCCAGCAGGTCGAGGCTGCGGTGGCCGGGAGCGGCCACTGAACTCCAGTCTGGGCGACAGAGTGAGTCTCCAACTCAAAAATAAATAAATAAATAAATAAATAAATAAATAAAAATTAAAAATAGCTCATTTTTAACGGTGGCTGAAACCAGTGCATTTCTTTTTTTTTTTTTTTTTGAGTTGGAGTCTCACTCCATCGCCCAGACTGGAGTAGAGTGGCCACTCCCAGCCACCGCAGCCTCGACCTGCTGGACTCTGGCGATCCTTCCGCCTCAGCCTTCCAAGTAGAAGGAATTACAGGCACGTGCTACCACTCCCAGCTAATTTATTTATTTATTTATTGTAGAGATGAGGTCTCACCAAGTTGCCAGGCGGGTCTCGAACCCGCAGGGCTCAGGCAATCCACTCACCTTGGCCTCCCAAAGCACGGGATTACAGGCTGAGCCACCGAGCCCAGTCAAAAATGAGCTATTTTTTAAAACAAATTTAAAATTCTACTTATATGCCAATAATAGAATACTTTTTAAACCTATTTCCCAAGGATTTCGAATACTATTTTATAAATTTAATCTCACTGTAGAATTTTTAGTACAATTTTACTTACAAAAAACAGATGAACATTGCTTTCAAGTACCACCACTATGGCAAATGAGGTGTATGACAAAGACTTATAAAATGTATTTACAAATAGTCTCCACACTTGCCGGGCGCAGTGGTTCATGCCTATAATCCCAACACTTTAGGAGGAAGAGGCGAGAGGATTGACTGAGCCCATGGGTTCAAGACTAGCCTGGGCAATATAGCCAGGCCTTGTTGCTACGATAAGTAAATATTGTAATAAATTTTTTAAAAAATTAGCAGGGCATGGTGGTGCATGCCTGTAGTTCCAGCTACTTGGAAGGTTGAAGCGGAAGGATTGCCTGAGTCCAGCAGATCGAGGCTGCAGTTGCCAAGAGCGTGCCACTGTACTCCAGCCCAGGTGACAGTGAAACACAGACTCAAAAAAATAAAAACAAACAAACAAAAAAACCCAAATAGGCTCCACATTTCAAGAGTGAATTTATTTAAAAACAAAAAGAGAGCAAACTGTCAAATTAAATTAAATTAATTTAATCTTTAAATTAATTTCTTTCAATTCTGCCATCAGTTTCACTTCACATTATTCCCATGTTAGTCTCAGCTAGTCAGTTAGTTCCCTGTCTACAGAGTTTGGTTCAATTTTGAACTCATATCCCTTTCTTGGTTAACCCAGTTCTCAAACATAAAATACTGTTTTGAAGTTTAGTATGATGAGGAACTAAATAAAATGTTTAGGATCTGAGAAAATTCCACACATATGGCCCCTATGACTGAAAACTGATATAACCATTCTAAGGAATGAAGAAAAAACGAAGACGTAGGGATTAGCAAAATAATTCTTTAAACACTTAAAAGCATCCATATCTGTGAAGAGAAATGGTAATAAATACGGGAAATACCGAACCCAATTCCGTAACCTATTTATTAGGTGATAGGTTGACACAATAAAAAAGTAGTCCATAAATGTGTATAGAGGACTACTGTACTGAGAGCAGTGATTCCAGTGTTCGACTATCTGGACTGTTTGTTAGTAACCCAAGCATACAGAGAAGGGATGAAGAAGAGATGGAATGTGCCCAGAGTGTGCCACACATTCTGTCAGTTTATTTACATAAACCAATAAATGCTGCCTTCCACAGGGAAATAAAAAGTGAATATGTATTTGTGAAGTGTGTACAAAGTGGACACTTTAATTCAGAAGTACCTTCCACTGCACCTATTGCACTGCAACAAACCATATGAAAGATTGAACCGGCTGGGCCCAATGGCTTACGCCCGAAATCTCAGCACTTAGGAATCCAAGGAGGGAGGACTGCTTGAGCCCAGGAGTATGAGACCAGCCATGGCAACACAGTGAGACCTCGTCTCTACAAAAACCATTTTTAAAAAATTGCCAGGTGTGACAGTACACGCCTATAGTCCCAGTTACTAGGGAGGTAAAAATAAGTAAACAAAATGGCAATAAACAAAAGGTTGATCAACCAAACATGGTGGTGCACCAAGAAGCTAAAAGATAGAAAGTGAGAAAAGTTTTTGCTGTGCCTTTAAGCAGCACGGGTTGTTTTTGTGGTTTTTTTTTGGTCTGTTTTTTTTTCCCCCATGTTACAGAGCAGCAAAACTGAGATGAATACAATGTTAAGTTGCTTTATCCCAAGGGTTTGGGAGAAAAGTGGGGTTATGTAGAGTATAATATTGGAAAATATTGGGGAGGTGAGAGAAATAAAAATCATGGAGACCAAGCTTGCTCAAACCCGCACACTTAGTCAGGCTCATCTGCTGAGCAATTCTAAAGGGCACGTCCAGGAGTCCACTCTTTTTTTCTTATCTATGTTTTTAAGGTTGGTTAACTTCCCCTACCTTAGACACTTTTTTACACAGGAAGATTGTAGATTTTAAAAGCTGTGTTTCAAACCATAGCTTTTAAAATACTTGACCCCATCAGTTTGCTGATAAGTTTTAAGAATTTAACCAGTTAACACCTAGTTAAAGTATCAGATGCAGAGATGAGGTAGGGGAAAGTGCTCCAGACCAGGAAGAAAATATAAAAGCATATATGTTATTTACATCTTGCAAAAATTTCCCCTAGCTTTTTAGTTCTCAACAGTTTCAAATCTATAAAAGAGCTGAAGTAATAGTACAACAACACCCAATACCCTTCAGCTATACTCCTCAATACCATTTTGCTACACCGGCGTTTGTTCTTTCCTCTCTGTGTGCACACGTGTGTTTTCTGAACGACTTGAACGTACACTGCAGGTATCATGACATTTTACTTATTACATATATTTACTTATTTACATATATTCCAGCATGTATCCCTTAAGAATAAGGAACATGCAACCAAATGCCATTCCAACACTTAAATTTACAATAATCCCAAAATATTATGGAACATTTAAATGTATTAATGCATCAAATGTATTTAAATTTCCCCTAAAGGAACCAACATACCTTATTACTGTTCAGAATACACCAAGATTCATGATTACATTTGGTTATTATCCTATTTAATATACAATAGTCCCTCTGCATTTTTTTGTTTATTTTTCATGATAGTGTTAATTTTTTTTTTTTTTTTTGAAGAGTCCCAAGTCTACAGATTGGCTATTATCTAAAATGGAACAGAATAATTACCCATTCCAACAATACTCCAAATAAAGTGCTGTTTTTATTCCTTTATCGAAACAAATAGGCAGCAGAGTAAACTAATATAATATGTATTTAAGGATTAGCTGGCCAAGGGAGGAGGTATAGAAAACATGGACACAGAAACTTATACATCTGAAGGCAAGGACTCAGAAAACTTAGGAAATAGTGCTAGAAGACAGCATTTTATATGTATTAGGTCACAATCCCTGCAGGGCCTAAAATGTTAGGTCAGACCCACTGGGGGTTGTGCGATCCGGTGCCTTGTGAAAGATGCAAAGAATTGCACAGAAGTTAGATGGAAAAGTATGGTTTATTTAGACAGTAGGTGAGAGAGAGAGAGAGAGAAAGAGAGAGAGAGAGAGAAGAAGGAGGAGGAGGGAGTAGGGAGGGAGGGAGGGAAGAAGGACATGAAAAACCTCAAGACATTTAAAAGTTAGGAATATGCTGAGAATACAGCAGGGTCCCTAGAGCAGGGGGAGAAAACGCTAGGTCACTTTCTTGTCACGTCCCAGTGAGCCTATAGATTTTAGTCTACCAGTTCTGAAGAAAGGTCCCCCACAGAATTCCCTTCAAGGAGAACAGTCAGTACTCCCCTCACACTCCACCAAGCTTCTGGCTCCGGCCTGGGCAGAGTAGGGCTTGTTCATCTCACCCAGGATCCTGCCCAGTTCTCGTGCTCCCTTAATTTTTACTCCAGAATATGCTGGTCTGATTTGAAATACAAATTTAAGGAATTCACACACGTAATTTATGGGGGCTGGCTGCCTGGAAGTTTTCATAGGGCTGGCCAGCAGAGTAGATATCTAGGAAATCCGGATCGGAGTTGATAGACGTCAGATCAGCAGTGTGGGTCAGCAGGATGTCTTGAAGCAGGACGACTAGTCCATTCTCCGAAATTTGTCATCTGCATTAAAACAGGTTCCTAAGATGCCTTCCTCAAACAGTGTTGGTATCACTTTATTTATTTTATTTTGGGGGGTCAGGGTCTTACTCTGTTGCCCAGGCTGGAATGCAGTGGCACGATCACAGCTCACTGCAGCCTCAACCTCCTGGGCTCAGGTGATCCTCCCACCTCAGCCTCCCAAGTAGCTGGGACTAGAGGCACGCACCACCACACCTGGCTAATTTTTTGAAGAGACAGGGTTTCGCTGAGTTGCCTAGGCTGGTCTTGAACTCCTGGCCTCAAGCAATCCTCCTGCCTTGGCCTCCCAAAGTGCTGGGATTACAGGTGTGAGCCACTGGGTCTGGCAGTATAATTTTAAGTACACACTAAGGCCTTTCAGCCTGTTATTTTTGTCATTTTGTCTCTTCGCAAAAAAACATTCTATAGAGTAGATACATGACTTTAAATTCTGGGAAAAGAATAGGGTTAGTCACAAAGAAACCTCTAAGAAAGGGAGGATTTGCCATAAAAGGAAAGCATCAAACAGCCACTCACCAAGCTTCATTTTGCTCACTGAGACATTGCTCGCACAGCTGGAAAATTCTGTAGCTGAAGAAAATGTGATTCACCTCCTAGATAGCTAGAACTGTCATATTTTACTATCCTCACAGTCCATGCCATAGGGGTTATCTCAGGGAAAGTTTCATGCCCATTTTTGTTTTGCTTTGATACCACAAAGTTAAACTCCAAACAGGTGCTCTTGCGCAGTGCAAAGCAGCTTTCGTCTCTTCTCTACAAGGAAAGGACATAGAGTGATACTTCCCACTTACTAATGATAAACACTATCACACTAGGCTAAGTTACGACCCTGACAAGCCCCCTGGGCGGTGGTGTGCGTCCGATACCATGACTTGAAGAATTCGTTCCCAGAGGCCTTTCTGGATCCACGTGCACGTCAGTTCATTTTGTCATTCTACTCCCCACCACTGTTATCTCTCTAGATACTCTTCTCCCACCCTGATGACTGTTGTGGTCTATGCCTATAATTTCTGTATTCTGGACTCTTGTCACCACTTCTTTCCTTTAGCGAGGAACACAGACTTAAAAAGAATAGTAAGTCCTCTTTTCGTGGCATGACCCCTTTGTCTGTGTGTGTCCTCATAGGTGGCTTGAACTAAGCACACCTGGCCCCAACAGCACCAGAGGAGTAAAAATGGACTCAGTAAGGATCAAATGGCTAGCCAGGAAAAACCAAGGAGCCGAAGGCCAGGCTTCGCTCCTAGTCCCACACTCATCGTATCATCATATATGACTCCAATGTAAGCCATGACTTTGACTTAAGACAGACTACAGCAGAATACATGCTAGAATTGTTTTTCTAAAAACACTGTCATTTACTTTATACTAGTCATGTATCTTCTCCTGAGGCCTCTGTAAAGAGTGATAGCAAGCCAAAGTTGGGAATTATAGCCCTTAGTAGTCAAAAGTTTCTCATGTACCTTCTTTGGTCATCAGATGACCAAATATTTCTCTTATTAATAAACTACTCTCCTCTCTTTCCTGTTTGAAGAACCTATGTAGAATTATTTTGCCAAGAAACTTTTTAATCAACTGATCAGACTATTAGAGTATTATAATTTGATAAGAAGCTAGTCATTTTTATCTAAGTATGGGAGGAGGTTGGTGTGGAAAACCAAATTATAGTTACTTATAAATTCAGTAATCCTTTCTCATATGAAGCCAAAGGAGACCACAAAGAATAAAACAAAGATAAATCAAAGGCAGCCTATATACTATAAAATTAATGTCCTCTCTCAGCAATTTCACTGTGATGGCTTGAATCCACTGTGACTAATATAGTTATTAATAGTCATTTCATCCCCCTATATACATTCCTGTATCAAATATTCATTATTTTTAGCTTCCAATTAGAAGTTCACTTTTTATACAGAGGGATTTAAATGTTTGGGGGAAAAAAAAAAACAATAGAAAAATACTTCACTTTGGGAGTCCAAGATGGGAGGATTGCTTGAGGCCAGGAGTTTGAGACCGGCCTGAGCAATATAGTGAGACCCTGTATATATAAAAACAAAAAAACGTAGCCAGGTATGGTGGCATGCGGCTATAGTCCTAGCTACTCAGGAGACAGAAGTAGGAGGGATACCTTGTGCCCAGGAGTTCGAGGCTACAGTAAGCTATGAGGCAAATAACAATCATTTCTATTCCCACTTCCCAGATCCAATCAATGTTTATACGTGGGAATACGTGCAATGTTTGTTTATTTATTTTTAAGTTGAGATCTCACTCTGTGGTTCAAGTTGGACTACAGTGGCATGATCATAGCTCACTGCAGCCTCGAACTCTCGGGCTTAAGTGATCCTCCTGCTTCAGCCTTTTGAGCCTCCTAAAACTCATTTGGCAAAAACTAGCCAAAGACAAAATCAGTTTCTCAGCGGTAGCTACTGATAATTTACAACCCCATCCCCAGCTTGTTTTGTATTAATTAGCGTTTCTATTCCAAGTATTTGCCTTCAGCCATAAGAAATCAAGTTAAGCTAACCAGTCCTTGGTGACACAGACAGACCCCATCACCATGGCTACAGTCATATGACTAACCCACCCATCTGCCTGCCACCTTCCATCACCTGACTTCAGTACCTGTGCTTACCACAGACTGCCACCCAATCATCTGAATGATCTGCCCCCATCAAAGGGAAGGTTTAAAAGACATTCAACCTCAAACAGCAGGGGCCATGGCTTTTGTTAAGTACTGGCCAGGCCATGTATTCATTGAGCTATGGCCGCCATGTTTTTTCCTAAGCTTTGGCTCCCTCCCTACCTTGGGGAGGAGAACCTCCACTCTCTCTAATTTACTTTCAAAATAAACTATATTTTCCAATCTAACTTCTGTGCAATTATTTGCACCTTTTGCGTGGCACAGGATCACAGACCCCCCACCCCATCGGGTCTCACCTAACAGCCACAAACCTGTACAGTATGCTACTGTATGGAATAACTGCAGGCAATTGTAACAGTCAGTGTTTGTGCTTCTAAACATAAAAAAGGTACCGTAAAAATACAGTATTATAATCTTATGGGACTACTGTCATGTTTGCGGTCCTGAGAGTTAATTTTTAAAGTAAAAATAATTTCAGACACTGTTAAGAGCCATAAAGAATATAAAACATGATGATAAGACACAGAGAGTAACAGTGTGAGAGCCCTGCTTCTGAGATTTCAGTAAGAAGGAATTAGCTATGGGAAGATCAGGAAGCAGAGAACGGCAAATGGGAAAAAGAACAACAACCAAAGCCTTAGTGTAGGGTGGAAAGAGCTGGCTTCAAGAAACAAAGGGAAGGTGGGCAGCTGCTAGAGCTCACTTGTGAAGGGCAAAGTGGTTTACATGCATGGGTGGGAGAAGCAGACAAGAGTCAGACAATTCAGGACTGCAGGGCCGAGGTGTGTGGCACTTTGCTAGGCTGACCAAATTTCCTTTGTTGCGTTTCTCCTCTAATTATTACGCAGTTCTAATTCTTTCCTTTCGAGCAATGTCTACTATATAAGCTATTTAAGTGTGTAGATATTAAAACATTATAATGGTAGCCATATAAATTCATACAGAATAAAAAAAGTGAACTCCTACCCTCTTTTGCACCGAGCTCTTTACTATCCCCCAAGGGAATGTTGTAACGGCTTTCAAGGAATCACTTCAAACATTTTCAACGTATTTAAATACATACATACATACATACATGTACATATATATATTCATATATACACATTAACATGCAAATGTGCCAACATATTTAATATCCACATAAATACATATATACATTAACATGCAAATGTGTCAACATATTTAATATCCTCAAATGCACATATCATAATATCCACAAATACACAAAATATATGCTTTTTAACACACAAATATACAAACAGAAATATAATATATACTCTGCCTATAATTTGCTTTTTTCCACTTAATATGTCTTCAGATCTTTCTTTTTGAGTTGGAGTCTCACTCTGTTGCCTAGGCTGTAGTACACACTTACGGCCACCACAGTCTCACCCTGCTGGACTCAGGTGATCCTTTCACCTCAGCCTTCCAAGTAGCTGGAACTACAGGTGTCCGCTACCACGCGCAGCTTATTTTTTGATTTATTGTAGAGATGAGGTCTCACCAAGTTGCCCAGGCTGGTCTTGAACCCCTGAGCTCAGGTAATCCTCTCACCTAGGCCTCCTAAAGTGCTGTGATTACAGGCTTGAGCTACCACATCCGGCCTCTTCATTTTTTCTTAAAGATGAAGAATATTCCAGAGTATAAATATATAATAGTTTAAATATCTCATATTAATGGGTAGTTACCAGTTATTTTAAATATTTTTTAAAATGTTGGGCCCAGGTGTGGTGATGTCTATAATCCTAGCACTTTAGGAGGCTAAGGCAGGAGGACTGCTTAAGTCTAGAAGTTCGAGACCCATCTGGGCAAGATAGTGAGACCTCATCTCTACAAAAATTACAAAAAATTAGCCAGGCATGTTAGTGCATGCCTGTAGTCCCAGCTACTCAAGAGGCTGAGGCAGAAGGATTGTCTGAGCCCAGGAGGTCAAGGCTGCAGTGGGCCATGAGCATGCTACTGCCTTCCAGCCTGAGGGACAGAGACATCAACTCAAAAAAGCAAAAAAGAATCTATGTACCCATCTTAAGAAGTTACATAAAGAACATCAAAGAAATCTAAAATAGAAGGAAGAAAATGAAAATAAAAACAAGAATTAATAAAACAGAAGAAAAAAGATGGCTTATTGAAATTTATCATTGCTTACTAGTATTGTACTGGCTAATGGCATTACATTAGAACTATGGGCTGCCTGGAAGTACCATTGCTTTGTTTTTTTTGAATTCTCTCCAAATGTCTAACATACCAACAAATTCTCAGATGAAACTTATGATTAGTTAATTAGTTATTAAATTTTTATATATTAACTTCAGAATAAGAAACTGCTACTTAATGTACTTTAACATTTTATTTCTGGCTATTAAAATTTCAAACATGGGTTACAAATAGACATCATACCCTTAAAGGAAATAACAGAAACAATTAGTAATCTCTCTATGTTCTTTTCATAGAGATTTCAAAATAAATCTAAGGTTATGCATAGGATGTGGGTTTTTCTCCGGGAGCAGTATTACAGAAGGTTTGTGGTATTAGAAGGGTCATGACACAACACAGGTTGCTTAGACTCAAATACAAGTGCAAAGCTTTCATTTTAAGAATATTTTATATTATATCCACAGAAGAAAATTTTAACAAAAAGGAATACTGTACTACACAAAGAAATATTTAAGCGCTCTCTTTTGTAAAAGTCAAACCTTTTTAGAGACAACTAAAAAGCAGTCTCTTAATTGTTTTAAAGGTTAAATAACACTTTTTTTCAAAGCTTTATGATGAAACTATGTTCAACGGTCAAAGTGGTAACCATATTAACTTGCAGCATGGGCTCAATTTTTAAGTCCAAAGCTGATATTTTCAATGAATATATTAAGCAAAATGTCTTAAGCAAATTTTAACTGCATATGAAATTACTATACCAGAAGCAGACTCAATAATGAGTAAATCTGTGACACTTGATAAGTAATCACTTTGATAAATCAACATAACTTTACTTAAACATCAATAGCAACCACTAAGCCTCAATAAGTTATTACTGATTTGTACTTTGCCTCAAGAAAAATTAATCAGAATGGTAAATGTGGTAAGTGGTAGCCTCTCTATGACTTCAGGGTGACTCATTTGAAACATCTAGAAACAAATCATACTCATATCATCTACTACTGATAAATTTTTAAGACAGTTTCCTGTAATTTAAAGTGGACACAAAGGTTTGAATTAATTTTTTTAGTAACTAGAAAAATAAAAGCACATGTCATATCTTTTAAAAGTCAATAAAATAATTTGAAAAGTTTAGAAGGGATAAAGAAAATCAGATATTTTTCTAGCCTTTTTCTTTTCTTTTCTTTTTTTAAGAAAGCAGGATTTATTGAAAGGACAGAAAAGAAAGCTCCCATTGTGGGAGGAGACTCAAAGAGGTTGCTCTTTTACTAGCATTTTTCAATATTAAGACTGATTTAATTCCATTTCAGAAGAGAAATACACATCATACACACACACACATTTTTTTTTTTTTTTTGAGTTGGAGTCTCACTTTGTCACCCAGACTGGAGTGCCGTGGCTGCTCCCGGCCACTGCAGCCTTGACCTGCTGGGCTCCAGCGATCCTTCCGCCTCAGCCTTCCAAGTAGCTGGAACTATAGGCGTGTACTACCATGCCCGGGTAATTTTTTGATTTTATTGTAGAGATGAGGTCTCGCCAAGTTGCCCAGGCGGGTCTCGAACCCATGGGCTCAGGCAATCCACTCACCCTGGCCTCCCAAAGCGCAGGATTACAGGCTGAGCCACTGAGCCCGGCCTCACACACACATATTTTTAGAGCGATGTTTCTTAAAGGACCAACTGAAGGTTCACATAAAAAGAAATCAGCATTTACACAGGGTTCAAAAGCTAGAAAAGTTGTTTATAAATCATTACTTTAATTAAAAATTAATCAATTTTGTGAGCAATACTTAAAATCCAATTTAATTCCATGGGCTCTTAAAACCTATGAAATCACATAAATTAAAAAAAAAAAATTAGATACTTTTTAGAACAGTTTTAGATTCACAGAAAAATTGAGAAGATAAAGTTCCTATACACCCTCAGGCTGTTTCCCCTACTGCTATTATTCTAGATTAGTACAGTACCTTTGCTACAATGAACCAACTAAATTGATACATTACAACTAACATCCAGAGTTTATTCAGATTTCTTGTTTTTGTTTTTTAACCTAGTGTGTGTGTGCGTGTGTGTGTTTCTGTTCCAGCATTCTATTCAGAGTACCATAATGCGTTTAGCTGTCATGTTTCCTAAGGTTCCTTTTGGCTCTGTGGTATTTTCTCAGACTTTGCTTGTTTTTGATGACCTTGACAGCTTTGGGACACACTATTCAGGTATTTTATAGGATGCTCATAGTTGAAATTTGCCTGATAGTTTTCTCATGTTAAGATTAGGGTTATAGGTTATTGGGAAGAAGACCACAGAAGTAAAATGCCATTTTCAGCATACCACATCATATCAAGGGTATGTACTATCAGTGTGAGTTGCAACTCTGGACACTGATCTTGATCATCTGGCTTAGGTCATCTTAGTCAGGTTTTTCCCCCATCCCCCTCCCCAGCTTTCCCTTTGGAGGGAAGTCGCCATGAGTAAGGCCACGCATAGGGAGTGGAAGTTGAGGCTTCTCCTCCTTCTGCATATTTGTGCCTTCTCTCCTACTTATCAATGTATTCATTCCTTTATATTGGCATGAACTCACAGATAATTATTTTATATTTTTGGTTACAATCTGCTTGGGTTTTTTATACATTTAAAGCATAAGATACTTTAAATATTTTTTTTCCTCAAATTGTTTGGCCTTTGGTCACTGGGAGCACTTTCAGTTGGCTCCTCTGCCCCTTTAATGTACCTCCATTAATGTAGGTGTTGGTGCTTGTTTGTTTTTGAGCTCTTCCTTACTTACTGGCGTTACAAGATGCTCCAGGTTTATCTTGAATATTTCTCATCCCAGGTCTAGAATCGACCACTTCTCTGAGAAGCCCAGGTTCCCTTTATTGGAGAATGGGATTAGAAATCAAAATCTGAGCACTAGGTGTATATAAACTAATTTTAACAGCATCAAGTAATCACTGCTATTATGGTACTTAGGAGTCCAGTCTTCCTTCACTAATTCTTCAGAGATCCTACTATGAGCTGGTCTTGGGGAATTCGAAGATACAGCAATATCCTAAAAACTTCTAGATACTCAATGCCTTTAAATTTGGTTGCATACTGAAGCTGTATACCAAAGATCTCCGAACACTTTAGAAAAAAGTTTTTTAAACAGAATTTCACAATCCCTAATGACCAAATAGCAAGCTAAGTAAAAACAGTCTATACACTTAACTTCTTTTATTAAGAATTAGTGTTAAGACTAGATATGATTACAGAATAGCTATACACACACATGCATGTGTATATGTATGTGCAATATATATATATTATTTTTATATATTTTATATATTTTTTAATATATATAAATTGCCCAGTCTAGTCTCAAGCCCACAGGCTCAGACAATCCTCTTGCCTCCACCTCCCAAAGTGCTGGGATTACAGGCGTTAGCCACAACTTCCAGCAAGAATAGCCATTTTTTAAAAAACTTACAAAACGCTTAAAATTGAGAAAAGCCTTCAAGAAAAATGGAAAATATTTTAATATTTAAATAAGTTGTTCAAAATGGAAACCATAAACTATTGTGCATCAGGGGCAAAAAAAATCTTCCCAAAAGAAATCTGTTAGCTAAGAAGAGTTGGCATCTAAACTATCAATCACTGTGAAACTGTTAACAAATTAGCTCAGGAAATCGGAAAGTACAAACTGATTACAAAGCTTTATTAGTTAGTAATATCACTGTAATCTCTCATAGTTAAAAAATATAGTATTTTCAAGTTAATGGTAAAGGTTTTATCACTTCCTCTCCATCTCTGTCAAAACTACATACTGATCTGAGCACACTGATTTAAACCTAGCTCCTTCATTCTATGTCAGAACAGAATTTTGAGTGGGTGTTTTTAAAGCCAAGAGTGGTTGGGGTATTGCCCATCTGAGGCATCACTAGAGGTTATCTGCTGGGCAAACTAACCAAAGTGGGTAAATGTTACTGGGTACCAGGAAAAGAACCAAAAGCTGGATTTGAGTAGACCCACACAGTTTTAAACGAAAAACTTTCCATTATTTATAACAAAGCAGCATTAGTTTTATAGATGTGCTTAGTCCACAGAGGTTTTTAGTATGGTTATGACAAATCAACGTGCTCATCGTTTCAATACTCAAAATACAAACTCAATTCTAGGTTAAATATCACCTATTTTCCTTAATTAATTGAGTGAAAATAAACTTTTCTTTTTTCTTTTTTAGTTTTTGAGTCAGAGTCTCACTCTGTTGCCCTGGCTGGAGTGCAGTGGCATGCTCACGGCCACTGCAGCCTTGACCTACTGGGTCAGGTGATCCTTCCACATCAGCCTTCTAAGTAGTTGGAACCACAGGCATGTGCCACCACACCCGGCTAGTTTTTTTTATTTATTGTAGAAGTGAAGTCTTGCCATGTTGCTCAGGCCGATCTCAAACTCCTGAGCTCAGGCAATCCTCTCGTCTCTGCCTCCCAAAGTGCTGGGATTACAGGCTTGAGCCACCATGCCCAGCTGAAAATAAACTTTTCAATGTTTTGTTCCATCACCTGGAAAGTAGATACAGTTACAATTCTACTTAATATTAATACAAAAATAAAATCTTCAAATAATAAATAACATTTGGATCAATAAAAGAAAGGCAGAAAATTCCACTAATAGAGGGAGGAAACTTCACGCAAGAGGAGGATGCCAAGCCTGGTGGGGCCTAGCATCTGGCAGAGGCAAGAAGAGGAAGAGAAACAGGATGAAGGCCTCAGGGTCCCAGCCCAGTCCCAGGTGAATGAGAGTCCAGCCCAACACCTCCATGCTGAGCTCCAGCACTCCTACCAAGGCCCTAAAGCTGCAAAGAAAAACCGGAAGCCGTCCCAGGCTCCCCCACAGAGTCTGCTGGCAAAAAGCAGCATCAGAAGGCTCTTCCCAAGAAGGGGTTTCCCAAAAAGGCAGACTGTGGCAAGTCACCAAACTCCGCCCTGTGACAGGGTGGGACCAAGAAAAAGAAAGTACAGCTGAGGAAGGTGAGTCCTCAGGCCCTGCCTCCACCAGCCCTAGACATTGCTTCATCACCATGATTTTAATAAACAAGCCCTGTCTAAGGCTCTTAAAAAGGGAAAAAAAAGGGAAAGGCAGAAACCACTTTTAACCCCATCTCTCTCCAATCTCAATACTATGAATTCTTGCAATTATTTTTCTGAATCAAGTTCAATTAAATCTTTTTAATAAGTTAAATATCATTCAACTGTTCACTCCTACACTCCAAATTCTCCAATGATTTTCCATCTTACTCCCAGGAAGGCCAAAGTGCTTAGGTCCCATATAATTGGCCTGACTTACCCCTCAGACTTTCTCTACTTCTCTGTCTCACTCCAACCAGAGACTCACTCAGACATGTTCCCTGCATCAGGCCTCCTGCCTTGCATATTCTCTTAGGGAATTATTCTCCCAAATCTGCATGCCTCACCTGCTTCAAGTTTTGTTTAACTAAATGTCCACATCTAATGAACCTTTACAGAACCTTTACGTCATTAAAACAGCAATCATCCACTAACCCTCAATGCCAATATCCTTCCTTTCCTACATTTTTTCCCATTGGTAGTCATCATCCTCTAAATTATACACTAACAGATTCATTTATTTTGTTCCTCTAACTTCTCCTTCTACCATAAAGCTCAATGAGAAAGGAGACTTCTGTTCTGTACACTAATCCAGGTAAAGTGTTTAGAATAGTGATGGGCACATCGAAAGGAGCCATAAATATCTGCTGAATTGAAACCTGTACTCCATTAAATTCATAACTTAATCTGTTCTTCACATTTGAGTTTTTAAATGGGAACACTGAAAGTCAAATTGTATTTCAAGAAATTAAACTATCACACACTCATTCTTTCAGTAAATAAACATGTTTCATGCTAAAGTTAGAAACATAAAGTCAAATAATGGTCCTTACTCTAAATGAGCTTCAGCTGCACACAACAAACAGAAAACTTGAAAACAGAAATTACAGTAGTACGAGAAGGTACAGTAAGAGAAGTGGCTAACAAAGGGTGTTAGAAGAGCAGAGACACACAAAATCAGTTAGGTTGGCATCATCAGGGAAGGCTGATCACAACAGGCCTTTGAAATAACAAGGAAGATCAGACAGGCATGGTGGCTCATGCCTGTAATCCCAGCACTTTGGGAGGCTGAGATGGGCAGACTGCTTGAGCCCAGGAGACCAGTCTGAACAACATAGTGAAACCTCATCTCTACCAAAAAAAAAAAAGATTAGCTGGGCATAGTGGCAGCTGTAGTCCCAGCTACTTAGGAGGCTGAGGCCAAAGGATCGCCTGAGCCCAGGAGGTTGAGGCTGCCATGAGCCACGATTCTGGAACGAGTAGTAACTTAGCTATCTTAGAAGCAGAGTGGTAAGAGCCCATCAATATGCCATTAAGAAAATGTATAAAACTACCCTGACAATAAGTTCTAATACTAAAGAAAAAATTCATTTTAATCCTAGAAAGAGTGGGTTCTCATACAAACAACAAAATCTCATTTTAAAATCTCTATTCCTCTGTTTCCTCAACTTTCAGATGAAATATTAACAAAACATATCTCATATAGTTGTTGTGAAGATTAAATAAGTGAGTATACTCAAATGGCTTACAACACTGCCTGGCATGGTACTAGTGCTTAGTAGTTATTATTATTTTTATTATTAGTATCCTAGAAGAATTAAAGTGGCAAGTGATACGACCTATTATTCCAAACATGGCAAATTCACAAAACTATGAAAAGTTAAAATAGGGTTTCACAGGAAAAGAAAGACGTTTACTCAAGTATATATTATAGAAAAAACAAAAAGTCAAAATGATTCTTCATTTCAAGCTACACATAATTTTGAAAGGGAATTACTTCATTGTTAAGGTTGGTTAAAAACTATCTTCAAGGCAACTCAAAGAGTTTTAGAACTTTCTCATTTGGCTGTCATTGTTGGAAAGCTTTACAATGTTGAGTGAGTGGCCTTTTTAAATTTTTCTCTCATTTTTTTTTTTTTTGTAGAGATGATATCTTACTATGTTGCCCAGGCTGGTCTCAAGCAATCCTCCCACATCGACCTCCCACCTGCTGGGATTACAGGTGTAAGCCACCATCTATGAGATGTTTTTCTGGAGAACAGGTAGAGAAAAAAGAACACTTTATATAATAACCTTTCTCATTTAATCTCAACTCTAAGACAGATAACTTTAAAACCCTCCGTTTTGAACAAGTACATCAACAAATACATTAAATAACTTGTCAAAGAGAGCTAGTAAGAAGGTGAACTCCAAAATTCTTTTTTGTTAGTCTCAGTCTCACTCTGTCACCTAGGCTGGATTGCACTGGCATGTTCACAGTTACCACAGCCTCGACCTGTTGGGCTTAGGTGATGCTTCTGCCTCAGCCTCCTGAGTAGCTAGGACTTCAGGTACTTGCCATGATGAATGGCTAATTTTTTTTGACTTATTGTAGAGACAAGATCTCAGCCAAGTTGCCCAGCCTGGTCTCAGGCAATCCTCTCACCTCCGTCTCCCAAAGTGCTGGGATTACAGATGTGAGCCACTGTGCGGATCAAAATTCATACTCTTAATCAATATTGAGCCTCTTGCAATTAAAAGAAAATAAAAAGACAGAGTTGGGACCAGAGTAGCGTGATGGCTCATGTCTATAATCCCAGCATTTTGGAAAGCCAAGGCAAGAGGAATGCTATCTTTCTGCCCTCAGCCTCCCGAGTAGCTAGAGCTACAGGTATGCACCACCAAGCCCTGCTAATTTTTTTTTATTTTTTGTAGAGACAAGGTCTTGCTATGTTGCCTAGGCTGAACTCAAACTGCTAGGCCCAAGCAATTCTCCTGCCTCAGCCTCCCAAAGCGCTAGGATTTCAGACATGAATCACTGCATTTGGCAGAAACTCTTAATTCTGATTAGGGTATATCATATGTATTTTTGCAGGCTACTTAAATTCTCTCAGCTCGAGACATTCAACCAGAAAATTAGCTTGTAAGGACATGTGAAATAGCAAGAAACAAGTAAATGTATCTGTTTAATGATAACAACTGCCATCATCTCACATGTTATGAGAGCCAGCAATAAATACACAAAAACGCTGGGTGCCATAGCTCACACCTATAAGCACAGCACTTTGGGAGGCCAAAATGGGATGATTGCTTGAGTCCAGGCATTCAAGATCAGCCTAGACAACATAGCAAGACCCTCAGCACTACTTTTTTTTTTTTTGAGTTGGAGTTTCACTCCGTCACCCAGACTGGAGTGCAGTGGTCGCTCCTGGCCACTGCAGCCTTGACCTGCTGGGCTCCGGTGACCCTTCCGCCTCAGCCTTCCAAGTAGTTGAAACTACAGGCGCACGCTACCTCGCCCAGCTAATTTTTGATTTATTGTAGAGATGAGGTCTTGCCAAGTTGCCCTGGCGGGTCTCGAACCCACGGGCTCAGTCAATCCACTCACCTCGGCCTCCCAAAGCACTGGGATTACAGGTTGAGCCACCCAGCCCGGCCCCCTCAGCACTATTAAAAGAAAAAAAAAAAAAGCTGGGGATAGTGGTGAGCACCTGCAGTCCCAGTGACTTGGGAGGCTGAAGCAGAAGGATTGCGTGACCTCAGGAGGGTGAAGCTGCAGTGAGCCGTGATCGTGCCACTGCATACCTGCCTGGGCGATAAAGACTCTGACTCAAAAAAACAAAACAAAACAAATACACACGAATGTTCAGAGGTCTATATTCTATTTAAAGACATTTCAAAGAAAGGACTGAGGTTCAGTCACTCCTTCTGGGTTATGGTAAATACATTTAGGCAGAGGCTAATTCATCTTCTCCTTCCCAACCAGTAGTGACCTCATAATAAAAGAATGTATACAAATTGATTCATATGTTAATACAGTTACAATTACATACATTCAAAAACACCTGTTGTAGAAATGTCAGGAGATGAGTGAATTGTTGATTTAATTTGTTCAAGTACAAATATTTACTGAGTGACGATTATGTAACAGGCACTTGGGAACACAGCAATAAATGAGACAAAGATTCCACTCTCAGGAAGCTTACATGGGGAATATGGGCAATTAAAAAAAAAAATGCATAATTTATGACAAAAAGTAACTGCTTTAAACGAAAAATAAAGCAGTATAGGAATATATTGATTAGGATAAGAATGTTACTTAACATAGAAATTCGGCCAAAGCTGTGTTATCTGAGAAAGTAATAGAGACCTGAGTAAAACGGGATAACTAGATGATAATTAAAATTCATAATATTAACTTCAAATTGTCAAAAAACATTAAAATAATACACATAGTATAATAATTTTTTATATTTGATGGAATCTTAGTGTTTAACCTCTTGATTTCACAGGTGTATAATATGCCCCAACCAAGCACTACAGAAGAATGGTGACTAAAATCCACCAATAAGTGACTGTCATTCTGTTTGAGAAGAAAGAAATCAAGGTAATAGTAACATTTAAAAACAGTTTCAGGAAAATGTCTAAAACTTGAAAGGTGCCACACTTCAAAATGGTTAACTTTATTTTTAAGATGGGGGTGGGGAAGGTATTATTATAAAGAATAATAAGTAGATTATAGATGTAGTTATATCAGAATAATAGCACGGGGAAGACCCAAAAAACCAAAATCATTTTTTGGAGTGTGGGCCCCTTTGTAGTGCATGCTTACCCCACTAAGTAAGTGTTCTAGGGGCATCAGTGTACCAGCTAGTGTTGTGGTGAGAGGCTGTGCTTGGCTTCAGTGAAAGTTTTTTTTGTTTTGTTTTGTTTTTGAGATTCTTTCATGATGGGTGAAAACGGCCTGACCATGGGTCCTGAATATTTATTACAATGCTACAAGCGATGGATCAGGAGTCAGGGGAAACTGTATGGGTGGGGGTGGGGAAAGAGTATCTGATCCTAAACCACTTCCCGGGGAAGTGAGGACTAGTTGGAGGCCCAAACTTCACCTGCACATAGACTACTTAAGTACCTCATCCTGACTTGTATCTATCTCAATAATAAAGGGAAAAACAAACAAACAAAAACAAAAAATGGCATGACCCTCGTGCCTCACCCTCCCTACTCACCTGATCTCATCCCAAGCAACTTTTTTTTGTTTCCCCAGATGAAAAAGGTCCTCAAAGGGAAAAGTTTTACCCACGTGAAAGAGAGGAAACAAAAAACAGCAGCAACACTAAAAGGCATCAAAATTGATAAGTTTAAAAAAACTGTTTTGAGCAGTAGAAAAAGCATCTTTGTAAGTGTCTTCCTCTATAATACTGAGTGACCACTCACAGAAACAAAGATCCGAGTATCACGTGTTTTCACTCATATAATGGACCTTGAACATCCAACGTAATTCTGTAAGAAAACAACTGACGGTACTGGGAAACTATGGGAAGTGAGGGGGATGGGATTAACAGTCGCAAATATCTGTCTGGGGAAGGGGAAACATCTCTTATCAACAGGGTGCCTCAATGAAACGTAATTGTACACCTAACCCTTAACCGTACCCCACAAAACCATAATAAAAAATACTGATTCAAAAAAATAAAATAAAAAATAAAGTTATTAACAAACAAACAAACAAAAAAGTGTAGTGCATCAAATGGAGAGTATTAATGCTTTGAAGGTGACTGACATTTAGACATGTAAGAATAAACACCAAATTTTAAGATTCCAGTTTTTTGTGGCCCCCCCTTGTACATACTACAGAATATTACAGTGTTTATAAAAATGAGTATTTCTTCATCGTTTGTATTTCATCTAAAGATGAGGGTTAGAAAAGTATAATTTTCATAACTACATTTAAAAGCAAGTTTTACTTCTATGAATAACAGATTACATAATAATACAATTTGTTAAATGAAGAGTTTGAAAGAATTTGGTCTATGAAAGAAAAATTTATTTACAAGAGTAACAGAAGTTGGAAGGGCTAACCCAAAGAGATTTTGAAGTACACAATCTTTGGCTTTAGTCATAGGACTCAGGGAAAAAAAAAAAACCTTTGACTAAGTTGAGTTCTCCCCCTAGTGGAATCTGAAAATAATCTATTTCTGCGACAGAATAATCTGAAATCTATGATTTTTATAACTGAAAAAGGAGTTTCAGGTTTTAACAAAAGATTTATTCACAAATCCTAACCTGCATTACGTATACGTATATATAATTAAATGTTGAAACTCTAAGATATTAACTGAAAACACCAAGGAGCACTCAGTCCTAAGTCCTGAAAGAGAAATCGAAATGTTTCCGAAGTAGAGGAACAAGACCTACAGAAACACATAGCACTTTAGGAAGACATAGCACTGAGCAAGCTGGTACGGAATTTTGCACGAATGTGGAACTTACAGCAACAGGATAATTCAGATTGGAGAGAGTACAGTGTATGGGGGGGGAAGGTAAGGTGAAAAATGAAGCTAGAAATTTAAGCTTTGGCAAAAATAAAAAGGTAAGGCTTGGATGCTAAGGAGTTCTAATGTGGTTTGGCAAGAGGCAGTCAACAAAAGTTTTTATGTTTTAGAAAGACAGCTCTGGTGACTGTAAGATGAACTGAGAAAAGGAATGTGGTTGGGAGGTCACCACAGTAGTTCAGGTAAGGGGGAAGCAGATGAGCTAAGAGAGCAACAGGGGCATAAAAATACTGAAAAAGCTACAAAAAAGTGTTTAAAATGATTCAAATGATCTTTCATTTAGTTTTAGACTTATTTAGGACTTTTTTGAAGGGTTGAAGAGTTGAGCAAGACACTTTAACTTGTATAAACTATTAAGAATTACTCAAAAGCTAACCTATAAAAATTGGTAAAATGTGGGTGGAAAGTAAACTAACACAAGCAGTTTGGAAAAGCACTGGTTATCTATTAAAAGTTGAAAACATGTATATCTTACACATACACCCAGGGTGTATATGTGTACATATGCTAGAGAGTAAGAAAGAGTAAGTGGAGTGACTACTAGGTTGAATAATTTTATAGGAGATGATCCATTCGTCAAGACTTGAGATGTAAAAGAAGGAAGCCATTTTGGAACATGTCTTATTTTAAACATATAATTTGAGGTGCCAACTTCCAGGTAGAACTGTTCAGAGTCCATTAAAGTCACTGGCCTACTCACCAAAAGACAAAACAAAGAAAAAAAAACAATAACAAAAGGCAGGACACAGAGTGGGAGTAGATCTCTGCAAAACATAACATCAACACATAAGAAAAAGACAACCCAATAGAAAAATATAAGTAAGGCAGGCATGGTGGCTCATGCCTATAGTCCCAGAACTTTGAGAAGCCAGGAGTTTAAGATCAGTGTGGGCAATATTGTGAGACCTGTCTCAACAAAAAATTAAAATATTTAGACAGGCATGGTAGCAAATGCTACTTGAAAGTAGCTACTCCCAGCTATTTGGAAGGGTGAGGTGGGAAAATCGACTAAGTCCAGGAGACTGAGGTTGCAGTGAGCTATGATGGTGCCACTGCACTCAAGTCTGGGCAACAGAGCAAGACTATGTCTCTTTAAAAAAAAAAGATTTTAACAAGACACTTTACAAAAAAAGGAAATCCAAATAGCCAACTTACTTAGCAATCAAGTGTAAATTAAAACCACAATGAAATATTGCTGCATATCCACCAGACTTGCAAAAATTAAAACATGTAACACCACCAAGCATTGAAAAGGACATGAAACAACAAACACTTTCACAAGCTGCTGTTGGGAGTTTAAACTACTACAAGAAATTTGGAAGAAAAGCTGAAGATTTGCATGTCCTACAACCCAGCAATCTACACCCAGGTATACATGCTAGAGAAGCCCATGCACACGAGATCAATGCAGTACAAGAATTCTCACAATCACAGTATTGCTCATGACAGCCCCAACCTGGAAATTCCCAAACACTCACTAATGATAGAATGGATGAATATATTGTGATATACTAAAAAAAAAAAAAAAAAAAATGTATTCAATAATAAAAATGATGACTCTACAAAAACAATGAACAAAGAAAGAAGAGACACACAAAAATATTCAAAATGACTTCATATAAAACTGAGTAACTGGGAAAACTAAGCAGTATGGGTCAGAAATGCATACGAAGATAATACAACTATAAGGAAAAGCAAAAGAGGGATTATTATAAAAGGATAAGGGAACAGGGTGTGATTGGGTAGACTTCTTGAGTATAGGCAATGTTCTCTGTCTTGAGTTTGGTAGTAGTTCCCTCTGTAGTGCTTTTGCACATATAATGTAGCTTTGTTTTACGAACTTCTCTGTATACTATGCTTCACAATTTTCAAAAAGGATTTAAAATTATTGGTAAGGTGAAAGAGGCTAGGGTTGGAGACAAATTATGATTCATTGTTGTAAAGATGGCTCCTAAAGCCATGTGAGTGAGTCCCTTCACATTCAGAACTGATAAAGATGCCTGAAAACAATAGCTAACCAGTTAAGAAGAGAGTCAAGAGTAATTGGTATTAGGAAAGTCAAGGGAGGAGAGAATGGCAAAGAGACTGAAGTAGTTAATGACAATAAATGAAGTAAGCATGAGTAACATAAACAATTTTTTAAAATACCAATAAATGTGAGAGTTAGGATTCCAGTGATCACTTCATCAAGAACCAATGTATGCTAACACCTTCCTATTAATAGTAAAAATACCGCCTCACACTAATTAGAATGGCCATTATCAAAAGAAGTATGATAGCAAGTGCTGGAGATGATGTGGAGAAAAGGGAACTCTTATACACGGCGTGGGAATGTAAATTAGTACAGTCACTACTGAAAACAGTATGGAGGTTTCTCAAAAAAATTACACATAGGATTACCATATGATCCACCAATCCCACTATTTAGTATATATCCAAGGAAATGAAATCAGTATGTTGAGAAGATATCTGCATTCCCACAATCATTACATTACTCACAATAGCCAAGGTATGCAACCAACCTAGGTGTCCATCAATAAATGAATGAATTTGTTAAAAGTGGTTGTATACATACACAGTGGAATACTATTTGGCCTTTAAAAAGGAAATCCTGTCACTTGTGGCAACATGAATGAAGCCAGAGGATATTATGTTAAATGAAATAAGCCAGGCTCAGAAAGACAAATACTCCATGATCTCACATGTAGAATCTAAAAAAGCTGAACTCCTAAGTAGAGAGGAAAATGGTAGCTACCAGGGGTGTAGCAAGAGGAGGTTAAGGACGTTACAACAAAAATTCCATGAGTTTTCTTTTCTATTTTTCAAAAACTGTAACACATTACACTTCATTTTAAACAAAAACATGCAGCATCTCAGGTTCTTCAATCTAATAATATGTTATAAATACTATAATTTAATAAGTAGAAATATATCTGAAGAATCAACAAAAAGAATGATTGAAATCTGGCTATTTTGTGATTAAGATGTATAGAAAAGTGGCAAATTCTTATGATTTCCTTGATTTAGAAAAGTATAGACCTCAGCTGGGTACAGTGGCTTAGACATGTAATCCCAGCACTTTAAGAGGTCAAGGGCAGGAGGACTGCTTGAAGCCAGGAATTCAAGATCAGCCTGAGCAACATAGTGAGACGTTGTCTCTACAAAAAAATTAAAACAAAACAAAACAAAAAAACAGTAGGGCAAGGAGGCATGCACAACAGTCCTAGCTACTCAGGAGGCTGAGGTAGGAGGATTGCCTGAGCCCAGGATGTCAGGGTTGCAGTGAGCCATGATTGCACCACTGCACTAGTCTGGGCAACAGAGTGAGACCCTGACTCAAAAAAAAAAAAAGAAAAGGACACAATAAAACTAAAATTGCCTATGCTAGCATGACTTGAATAACTGATTATAAATATATTATGCAGTTGATTCATATGAGAGCCTGAAATCCCGCGCCTTTGGGAGGCTGAGGTGAGTGGATTGCCTGAGACCACGGGTTCAAGACCCGCCTGGGCAGCAAGACCTCATCTCTACAATAAATCAAAAAATCAGCTGGACATGGTAGCGCATGCCTGTAATTCCAGCTACTTGGAAGGCTGAAGCGGAAGGATCGCTGGAGCCCAGCAGGTTGAGGCTGCGGTGGCCGGCAGCAGCCACTGCACTCCAGTCTGGGCGACAGAGTGAGACTCCAACTCAAAAAATAAAAAAATAAAAAAGGATACCTTTTGGTAAACTTATAAAAATCATAACATGTGATTACTTTTGATCCAGATCAAAAGATGAGGCTATGATATAACATATGTTTAGAATAAATTTTAAGTTGAAATTTAGAAACGTGAAAATTTCAATGTGAAGAAAATTCCAGATGTTTGCAACAAAAAACTGTATTGTGACTCGGAGTAGACTATAATAAAAGACCTAGACAAGATTTTAGATGCAACACTCTGCCCATATAGAAAATGCACCACCTTATATTATATGACAGCAAGTAAGGCATCAGAAATGACAACATACGTTCATATTTAAAGCTTTGAACTTTCTTCTAGCTTTCTTATAGCTTTAACAATAGAAACATGATAAATTTTCACTCAAAAATGGACTTGGACTACAGCTCACACCTGTAATCCCAGCACTTTGGGAGGCTGAGGTGAGAGGATAAGGTAAGTTAGACCAGCAAAATTAAAAATGTATATGCAAAGGACAATATCAACAGAGAGAAAAGGCAACAAACTGAATGGGAAAATGTTTTTGCACATCACATATCTGACAAGAGAGTGATATGGAGAATATATAAGTAACTCCTATAACTCAACAACAAAAGCAACAAACAGCTTGATTCAAAATCAAGTAAATAACTAGACAATTTTTTCCAGGGAAGATATATAACTGCCAAATAAGCACACTAATACATTAGGGAAATACAAATCAAAACCACAATGAAATACCACTTCACATCTATTAGGATGGTAATTATTTAAAAAATACAGAAAATTAAGTGTTGGTGGGGAGGTGGAAATAACACCCACGCTGGTAGGAAGGTAAAATGGTATAGATTCTGTGGGAAATAGTAGGGCAATTCCTCAAAAAATTAAACGGAACTACCACCTGATTCAGCAATTCCACTTCTAGATATAAAATAGTAAAAGTAGTGACTTGAGTAGATATTTGTACACATATGTTCATAGAAGCATTATTCACAACAGCTAACACATGGAAGCAACCCATATGTCCATCAATGAATGAATACATGCCATGGGATATTATTCAGCCTTAACACTGAAGGAAATTCTGACAGTACAACACAAATGAACAGAGGACATCATACTGTCGGTCACAAAGGACAAATACTGTCATACATCGTTTAACAACAGGATATGGTCTGAGAAATGCATCATTAGGCCGCTTCCTTGTGCAAACATCATAGAATATACTTACATAAACATAGATGGCATCACCTACTACACACCTAGGCTTTGTGACATAGCCTACTGCTCCTAGATTACACACTTGTACAGCATGTGACTGTATGAAATACTGTAGGCAACTGTAATACAACGGTCAGTTATGTGTGTGTTTAAACATATCGAAACATAGAAAAGGTAAAAATGTGGTATAAAAGATAAAAAATGAGCCAGACACAAAAGCTCACACCTGTAATCCCAGCACTTTGGGAGGCTGAGGTGAGAGGATTACGTAAGCCCACGGGTTCGAGACCAGCCTGGGCAATATGGTGAGACCTTGTCTCTACAGTAAATCAAAAAATGAGCTGGGTGTGTTGGCACACACCTGTAGTTCAAGCTATTTGGAAGGCGGAGGTGGATGGATCGCCTGAGTCCAGCAGGTCGAGGTTGTGGTGGCCATGAGCATGTCACTGCACTTCAGCCTGGGTAACAGAGTGAGATTTTGACTCAAAAATAATAAAAAATAAAAAATGTTACACCCGCATAGAACTTAACATGAGCTTGCAGGACTGGAAGTTGCTCTGGGTGAGCCAGTGAGTGATGGTGAGTGAAAGTGAAGGCCAAGTACATTAGTGTGCATCACTACAGATATTACATACACTGTGCACTTAGGCTACACTAAATTTACAAAAAACTACCTTTCTTCAATAATAAGTTAACTTTATCTTACTGTGACTTTTTTTTAACTTTATAAGCTTTTAAATTTCTTTTAACTTTTTAACTCATTTGTAATAACACTGAGCTTAAAACACCATTGTCTATCCATACAAAATATTTTCCTTCTTTATATCTTAATTCTATAAGCTTTTATTCCTAGTAAATTTTTTTTTTTTTTTTTTACCTTTTAAAGTTGTTAAAAAAACAAAGACACGGCCAAGGTGAGAGAATTACCTCGGCCCACGGGTTCAAGACCAGCCTGGACAACTTGGCAAGACCTCATCTCTACAATAAATAAAAAAATTAGCCAGGAGTGGTAGTACACCTGTAGTTCTGGCTACTTGGAAGGCTGAGGCGGAAAGATCACCAGAGCCCAGCAGGTCGATGCTGGGGTGGCCATTAGGGAGTCACAGCACTCCGGCCTGGGCGACAGAGTGAGACTCCAACTCAAAAAAAACCAAAACCAAACAAACAAAACCCAAAGACATAAGTACATACATTAACCTAAGCCTCCACTGGGTCAGGATCACCATTATCACTGTCTCTACTGCCACAACTTGTCCCACTGGAAGATCTTCAGGGGCAATGACATGTATGAAGCCATCATCTTCTATTAGAACTCGATCTCTGCCTAAGGCTGTCTTACAGTTAATCTTTCTTTTTTTTTATAAGTAGAAGAACTATATTCCAAATTAACAATAAAAGTATAGTAGAGCAAAACAAAACAAAAGTATGACAGCATAGCAAATATATAAACCAGTAACATAGCAATTTATTGCCCATAATATTGTATGTGGTATACTTTTAGACGAGGGGCTGTGCAGTAGGTATGTTTATACCAGCATCACCACAAACACGTGAGTGACGTGTTGCACTACATTATAACAAAGCTATAGTTACCAGGAAATAATCTTATCTCATAATCTTCTGGGACCACCATTATACATGCAGGCAGCTATAGTCGCTAGGTGATAATCTTATCTCATCATCTTACAGGACCACCATTATATATGCAGTCTGTCATCGACTGAAATGCCATCATGCAACATGTGACTGTATTGTATGATTCCACTTTTATAAAGTAACTAGAGTGGTCAAATTCTTAGAGAGAAAGAAGAATGGTAGTTGCTAGAGGTAAAGGGAGAAGGGAATTGGAAATCAGTGTTTAGTGGGCACAGAAATTCAGTTAAGGAAGATGAAAAAGTTCTGGCAATGGATGGATGGTGGTGATAGCTGCACAACAACGCCAATGTTCTTAATTCAAAAGAATAGTATACTTCAAAATGGCTGGTTGGGCACAGTGGTTCATACCTGTAACCCAACACTTTGGGAGGCTGAGGACTATTTGAGGCCAGGAGTTCAAGACCAGCCTGGCCCACATAGTGAGAACTTATCTTTATAAAAAATAAAATAAAATAATTAGCCAGATGTGGTGGCACATGGCTGTCGTTCCGACTACTTAGGAGGCTGAGACAGGAGAATTGCTTGAGCCCAGGAGGTTGAGGCTGCAGTACTGCAGCCCGGGTGACAGAGCAAGATCTTGTGTCTCAAAAAAAAAAAAAAGTTATGTCTATTTTACAATGAGTAAAAAATGTAGTTAGAAATGAATATGTATTAAAAATAGGATCACAGTCATGAGGATGAAGATAGGTAGAAGGAAGAAAAAACCAGTGCCTTATTTTCACATTACTGTATTGTTTCTATGTGGTACCTGGATTTCAAGCTCTGCAATGTGCTGCTGTAGTTCAGCCACGGCGGCTATGCTATCTGCTTCCCGGAGTCTCACAGCCATCACTTCTTCCTTGTTCTGGAGTGGCCAACAAAATACACAAATAAACCAGATGTGTTTAAAACTCGAACTTTTCAGATTTTATAAAAGTCCTAAGGTGCATAAGCCACATGTGAGTATGATGCAGCAGGCTCTGAGGCAGCATTTGCAGTGAAATGGGACATGCAATGTACACCATGAAGCACACATAGCTGGACCAAGCGGGATAAACAGCAATTATGAATGGTTATGTATCAATTCAAATCAGGTTTTGTCTCCAGACAAATTTGTGTGAAACTTATGAAAACACTTCTGAGTTTTCCTGTGTTTTGCATTTTGAAACTAGGGATCACAGACTGGTATTATCTCTTAAGCAAGGACATTCAGATTCAGGTGTAGAAGGAAAATAACATTAATATTATAAACAATATCCTGGTACTTTACACAAATAAGAAATAAAAGGAGCTTTAATAATGATCAGTTAATCATAAGCTATAACCAAATAAAACTAAATAAAATTAATCAGAATTATATAATTCAAAGACTGGCTTCCTTGAAAAAGTTAGATTTGTTACTGAATCAGTCCAACAAAACAAGGTAAAATATACGTATTTAACCAGAATGTATTAGGTGCTCGAGTAACAATTAATATACTGGTCATTGTCAAAATCTGTAAAAGGCATTATAAAAGAGTAAATAAATCAATTAGCAACTTAAACACAAGGGGAGATATTAGATTTAGCATCTGTAACATACTTCACAGAGGTATTAATGAACAATCGAAAATTAAATTAAATCCCATATCATTCTTAAAATCCTCTAATATTCTGAATCTGAGCCCATTACTTAGATAAATTCAAAGAAAATGATTAAATGATAAGCTTCCCAAAAATTTATTTCCAAAGAATACTTTACTTTGCTTAACAGATGCCAAGATATTTGAAGAACAATATTAAATCCAGTAACATTGTTATCAAAGTATGTTTAAGGGAAATACCAAAAATAAAAAACATTACATTTATTTCTCTATTAAATATAAGTCAGTCCAGATAATTTAGCATCATAAAAACTCAATCAGATATTGGTATGACAAATCAGACTGATATAACCTCATGTAACATGATTTTATTTTTAAATTAGTCTAGTCCAGTCATATCCCTTCAAAGGGGACTACTTAAGTTAGTACAAATTTCAGTACTGCCTTCAGATTTCTGTCAGTGTAAATTGTAACAGCCATGCATATTTATTAGGATGTAATTTCACCTCTGGATTTCAGTGACACTGATAAACCACTCAAGCTTCACTCTTGGTTTTTAATGTCACCAGAACAAGTTGATGGAATTACAGCTTTATATGTGCCATTGAAAGTCTTATTTCTTATAGAATAATAAGGCTGGAATCCTTAAAGGGCATCATTCCTACCACCTCCCCATGGAAAGGTGGACATCCAGTTTATTTTTTAGATCCTGTGACTTGCCTATGGTAGTTCATTCGAATGTCAGACTATAGTCATCTCTTTATTTCACACACTTGTGCACCAACACACCTCCTCCTCCTCTCTGTCCATCTCACTGCCCACCCCTGCCACCACTACACCGCAAATTTATTTCAGAAAAACATGTACTTGTATCCAAATACTTCTGATGCCTTTTGAGTCCAAACACTTTACACAACACACACACACACACACACACACACACACACACAAGCATAACTGATTAAAATAATAATAGGTAATATACACATTTTTCCTAATTCACTGGTACACACACATTTCTTTTGCTCTCTCTTCTAACCAGAAAACATATCAACACTGACTGCCCACTAAATAAGATACCAATCAAAGCAGAGAAGGGCTAACCTCTCTAAATTACCAAAAGGTCAAGCCATTAAAAGCTTGGTTTTAAAGGGCTACCAGTCAATAGAAAAACTGTAAAGAAATATTAGTAAATGCCAATACAGGAAATTAATTTAAGCAACAAAATGGTTGAAAATGAGGTTTCTTGCTGAAGTCTTAGCCCAGAAGCAAGACAACCTGGTCTGGAAGCAACCACCAAACAAGTTCAGGAAAACTAGGAAGACAGACTGGCTTTTTGGGGGGACCTTATTTTGTTTTTAAAATTATCGAATCATGAGACAAACCCAAAAAGGGCATTAATATATTGACAAAAACATCCATCAGCTACTTGGCATACTTACCTTGCATTCAATCTCTGCTTGCCTGCGCTTTGCTTCACTTAGCTGAGTGAGTAGTCCCTTGTTCTGAGCCGAAAGATACTGCACCTTCTCCTGCAGGCTGGTGACTTCTTGTTCTGCTCTTCGAAGATGGTTACTGTTGATCTGGTTCTAATAATTAAAAATATAAATACTCAGACTAAAAATAAAAGATGTGAAATTTTTAAAAAATTTTACACACCTGAATAACATTATTTAAAAATGTTAATAGCTATAGGTCGATTTTATTCAACAAATAAACACTGAAAAATAATAAAGATATAAAACTGTTTCCTTTATTTTTTTAGAAATGGGGTCTTGCTCTGTCGCCCAGGCTGGAGTATAGTTGCACAGTCATAACTTACTGCAGCCTCAAACTCCTGGGTTCAAACTATCCTCCTAGGACACAGGCTAACTAATTATTTATTTTTTTATAGAAACAGGGTCTCATCATGTTATCTAGGCTAGTCTCAAACCTCTAGTCTCAAGTGACTCTCCTGCCTTAGACTCCCAAAGTGCTGAACCAATGCACACTGCCTAAAACTTCCTTAAAAATCATATCATAAGCTAGGCACAATGGCTGCTCATGCCTGCAATTCCAGCACTTTGGGAAGCTGAGGTGGGAGAACTTCTTCAAGACCAGTCTAGGCAACATAGTGGAACCTTGTCTCTACAAAAAATAAAAAATAACTAATTTTTAAAAAATCAAATCATCCGGCTGGGCATGATGGCTCATGCCTATAATTAGAATCCCAGCACTTTGGGAGGCCGAAGTGAGAGGACTGCCTGAGCCCAGGAGTTTGGGACCAGCCCGGGCAACTTGGTGAGACCTCATCTCTACAGTAAATCAAAAACTTAGCTGGGCATGGTGGCACACGCCTATAGTTCCAGCCACTTGGAAGGCTGAGGGGAAGGTTGCCTGGCAGGTTGAGGCTGCGGTGGTCGTGAGTATGCCATTGCACTGCAGCCTGGGTGACAGAGTAAGACTCTGACTCAAAAAAAAAAAAAAAAAAAAAATCAAATCAAAGAAATACATAAGTTCCTATGGTGTAATAACATAGATACTGGTTTTCATCCACGGTTCTTGGGCTCCTAACTCCCATCACCCTTGTTAAGTCAGGTGCTTTAGGCCTGAGGAAACAGAGTCTCTCAGATCTTCTCCTGTCCTCCTTTCACCCGACTATGGGCCTTAAGACCCTCCCTAGAGAGGGTACCACCCTATACTCTGGAAGAAGAAATGCCGATGTCATGAAGTATCCACACAAACCCCAAAGAACTGGACTCGGGGAGCTTCCAGAGAGTTGGAATTTCTTGGAGGGTGGTGCACCCGGAAAGGGCAGGTGAGCTCCAAGCACCTCCCCCATCCCTCCCCCTGCACTGCTCTTCATCGATAGCCTTTGTGATATCCTTTATGACGAACCAATACACGTGTCTCCCTGAGTTCTGTGAGCTGCTGCAGCAAATCAATTGAACCCAAAGAGGGGATCATGGGAACCCCAACTTAAAGTCAGTCAGAAGTTCTGGAAGCCCAGACTTGCAACTGGTGTGTAAGTGTGAAGGGGTGCAGTTTTGGGGACTCAGCCCTCACTCCATGGGGTGTGACACTATCTCCAGGTAGGTTGGGATTGTTGGGATTGAATTAGAGCTAGGGTTCACTGCTTGGTGTATGGGGAAAAATTCCTGCATCGATCACAGAAGTCTTAGTCTGTGGTGATGACTGTTGTGGTGGTGTGAGATCAGAGGGAAAAACACAGTTTGAGTTTTCTTCCTAAAGTAGTTTCATATTAGAAACTCTCATTATAACTCAATATACCATTTATTAAAAAAATCAGTAAAATACAAAAATAATTACATACAACATGTAGGTATTGCTTTCTGAAATAGGCAATGTGGGTACAAAGTAGGTAGATACAGGAATGATAAATTTAACTTCTCTTTCCAGTTACCAAAAGAAAGCACAAATGATCAAATAACCATCACCATTTACTGGACTGTAAACTCCTTGATGTCACAAAATGTATCATGTATACTTCTACATGCCCCCAATGTTTCACACTATTTTTTTAATAGAGTGCAAACTGATTTTGAATTTTGGCTTTGCTATTTGGTCATTAAGCAAATAAGTTAATTACTCTGAGTCACTATTTCCTCATTTGAGAAACATGTATAAAAATACCGCTGGGTGCAGTGGCTCAAACCTGTAATCCCAGCACTTTGGGAGGGCAAGGTGAGAGGATTGCCTAAGCCCAGGGGTTCGAGACCAGCCTGGGAAATTTGACAAGACCTCATCTCTACAATAAATGAAAAAAAAATTAGCCGGGTGTGGTAGCACGCGCCTGTAGTTCCAGCTACTTGGAAGGCTGAGGCAGAAGAATCACCTGAGCCTAGCAAGTTGAGGTTACAGTGGCCATGAGCATGCCACTGCAATCCAGCCTAGGTGACAGAATAAGACTCCAACTCAAAAAAAAACCAACAAAAACCTTCTAAGCCAGGCCTGGTGGCTCATGCCTGTAATCCCAGCACTTTGGGAGGTAGAAGCAATAGGACTGCCTGAGTCCAAGGGATCGAGACAGCCTGGGCAACTTGGTAGACCTCGTCTCTACAATAAATCAAACAATTAGCCATGCGTGGTGGCACATGCCTGTGATTTCAGCTACTTGGAAGGCTGAGGTGGAAGGATCACCTGAGCCCAGCAGGGGTAGATAGATTTTTTTTTTCTGGCTCACACCTCTAATCCCAGCATTTTGGGAGGCCAAAGTGAGAGGACTGCCCAAGCCCATGAGTTTGAGACCAGCTTGGACAACATGGCAAGACCTCATCTCTATAATAAATCAAAAAATTATCGAGGGGTGATGGTGAGCACCTGTAACCCCAGCTACTTGGAAGGCTGAGGTGGAAGGATCTCCTGAGCCCAGCAGGTCGAGGCTGCAGTAGCCATGATTGTGCCACTGCACTCCAGCCTGGGCGATAGAGTGAGACTCCGACTTAGAAAAAAAAACAACCACTTTCTATTTTTCATGTCATTGTCTTCAGAATTAAATGAAATTATATGTCTAACAGGGACTAATATGTAGTAAGAATGCAATAAATGCTACTTGCTTATTGATTATAGTTACAGGACATGTTAAACAAAATATATAGACCTTGAATTGACTAACACTGAGGCAGTTTTCACATTCAGTCTTGACCTAGCCTGAATTCTCTCAATCCCAAAGTGTTCTAATAGTGACCTGAAAGAAACAGTAGGGACTTTCATAACCAAAACAGGTAAAAATTTAATTCCTCATTTAACAGTTCTTAAACCATGGCTGAGTAACTTATCCCATTTTAGCACACTGGTAAAAGTATAGATACTATTTCTTGCCCTTTGAGGCTGTATTGTGAAGATTATGTGAAAGAAGTTTATAAAAGGAGTCTCACACAATGCATGCAATTTTATAGATACTTAATGCTCAGTTGTTACTACTATCATACCTATTCTACCTCACCCTATGAAAATGACTCTGTCTTCAGTTGTAATGAAAAAATCTAGATCATCTAATACAGTGGTCCCCAATCTATTAGGCATCAGAGACTGGTTTTGTGGAAGACAATTTTCCCACTGATCAGGGGGAGGGGTGGTTTTGGGATGATTTAAGCACATAAGATTTATTGTACACTTTATTTCTATTATTACATTGTAATATATACATTGTAATATATAATGAAAGAATTATACAACTCACAATTTTTTTTTTTTTTTTT
>NW_007246410.1:55566-79498 GCF_000164805.1 Carlito syrichta | reverse complement strand
AACCCGCGGGCTCAGGCAATCCACTCACCTCAGCCTCCCAAAGGCGCGGGATTACAGGCTGAGCCACCAAGCCCGGCTCACAATTTTTTTTTAAAAGGCACAGACGAGATGATACATAAAAGATAATGGGTGGGCCATGCACAGACTAAAATAAGTGCCAAATTCTGATTTGAAGCTGCCACCAAATGCAGCTGTACAACTGGAGTACATCAACTCACCTGCCACTCACTGATGGGGTTTCTATATGAGTTTTCAAAAAATGGATTTATTATGGTGATTTATTATGGTCGCTGTGCAGTCAAACCTCACTGCTAATGTTAATCAGCAGCCACTCCCCAGAGCTAGTCTCCTAGTCTCAGCACCACCTTAGATCATCAGGCATTACACTCTTATAAGGAATGTGTACCCTAGATCTCTCACATGCACAGTTCACAACAGGGTTCACAATCCTATGAGAGCCTAATGCAGTGGCTGATCTGACAGAAGGCGGAGCTCGGGTGGTAAATACAGATGAAGCTTCACTGGCCTTCATTTACCTCCTGCTGTGCGGCTCAGTTCCCAACAGGCCATGGTTGGCTTGATGTATCTTCCTGCCACACAGGGAAAAAAAATGTCTTCTTTTTCTAAGACCATCCTCTAACGATACTGCCCTGTTCTCATTTTCAATCAACAAATAATGTCTGTCTACAAAATTAAGTAAACTTTTTTTTTTTTTGAGTTGGAGTCTCACTTTGTCGCCTAGGCTGGAGTGCGGTGGCATGCTCCTGGCCACTGCAGTCTTGACCTGCTGGGTTCAGGCGATCCTTCTGTATCAGCCTTCCAAGTACCTGGAACTACAGGTGCGTGCTACCACGCCCAGTTAACTTTTTTTTATTTATTGTAGAGACAAGGTGTCACCATGTTGCCCAGACAGGTCTCGAACCTGCAGGCTCAGGCAATCCTCTCGCCTCGGCCTCCCAAAGTGCTGGAATTACAGGCTTGAGCCATCATGCCCGTCCTTAAGTAAACTTCTTAGTACTCTATTCAAAATGTTCCTTTAGCCTCTTTTTACTGTCTAACTAATTTGTCTAAAACAAATAACTACACGCTAGAGGGACATACTTTCAACATAAGCTGCAAAGAATTTCTGGATTAAAAACCCCTCCCTGCACATGTGAACATAAGACCATAATTCAAAATTACAAAAATACACATAAAATCCAAGAATTGGCCAAAATTGAGAGACAGCAGACAAAAAAGATAGTAAGAATATATTTTTAAGAACTGTATATAATAAAATAAGTATATAAGACTTTATATAAAATAGATTATGTCTAAAATCACAGTATTAATAACATAAAAGAGACTAAAACATAAGCAAAGAGCAAGTCACTATCAAAAACATTCATTAAGTGTGAAAAAGAACCAAATAAAATTTCTATAAATTAATATAGTCACTGATATAAGAAAATTCAATGAAAGGGTTAAACAGATTAGATACACTAAAGAAATAATTAGTATCCCAGAAGAGGTCGTGAGATAACAGGTCATGAGGAAAGTTAATGAAGTCCAAAATATACCAAACAGAAGTTGCAGGAAATAACAGAAAAATAAGTGAGATATGATGGCCTAAGAGATGATAATAGTTGAGACTTTTTCACCATTAAAAAAATAAAACATAT
This sequence comes from Carlito syrichta, assembly GCF_000164805.1. Classification (NCBI taxonomy): domain Eukaryota; kingdom Metazoa; phylum Chordata; class Mammalia; order Primates; family Tarsiidae; genus Carlito; species Carlito syrichta. Next base: position 77,837 of record NW_007246410.1, on the reverse strand, counting down.
GAATCCACAGCTCAGGAGCACAACTAGTCCCAACCAGGAAAGACACAAGCAAATACTCACCAAAATATATTATAACAAAACTTAGAATGCTAAAGAGGCAAAAAAAAAAAAAAAAAAATTCATCCTACAATAGTATACTTAGCTAAACTCTCATACAAGAAAGGAAAGGAAATTTATTTTCAGAAAGTGACAGAGTTTACAACTTGAGATTGAAACTAGAAACTGTCCAATAGAAGAATAAAGAACAGTCTGTAGTCCCAGTTACTTGCAAGGCTGAGGCAGGAGGATGGTCTGAGGCCAGAAGCTTGAAGCTGGAGTGCACAGGCATATTTGTGCCTGTGAATAGCTACTGTACTCCAGTCTGGGCAACATAGCATGACCCTATCTATTAGCAGAGAGCGAGTGCAAAAGTAGAGAGAGAGAGAGAGAGAGAGAACACAAAAAATAATTAGCAAACAGGAGGACAAATCCAAATGAGCACTGACTTCATAAAATAATGTCTAGAAATTTGAAAATGTTTTTAAAAAGATGTACAATTATAAGATATTAGAAGAACAAGTAAAGTTCTTTTCAGACTCTTATACTGTTTAGAAGGAGTACAGAGATAACTGCTAACTTTAGATTTTGTTAAGCCAGGTAAGCATTTTCAATTTTTTCAGGTAATACACACTTAAGAGGAAACAAAAGGGACTGTAACAGTCAAACCAGCAAAGAGCAGTTGAAAGAACAAACTAATCAATCCAGTAAAAAAGCAGAAAAGAAGAAAAAAAAAAAAGGAACAAAAAAAGAGGACGAAGAAGCAGAAAAGTACAAAATTCAAAAATGGCAAATATGCAGCCTGGAATCCCAGCGCTTTGGGAGGCAAAGGTGACTGGATTGCCTGAGCCCGCGGGTACAAGACCTGCCTGGGCAACTTGGTGAGACCTCATCTCTACAATAAATAAAAAAAAATTAGCCGGGCGTGGTAGCGTGTTCCTGTAGTTCCAGCTGCTTGGAAGGCTGAGGTGGAAGGATCGCCAGAGCCCAGCAGGTCGAGGCTGCGGTGGCCCAGTCTGGGTGATAGAGTGAGATTCCAACTCAAAAAAAAAAAAAGACAAATATATCATCATAATCAGGAGTTTTGATTCTGATCCAGAATGTATAAAGTCAGAACACTCCTTCCAACCTTACAATAAAGCATGAAAGTGGGAAAGAAAAGTTGGTCAAACTCTAAGTTCAACCCAGGAGCCTTCTAGGATGAGATGGGATTTAAGCACTTCCTCACCTGGGGCAGGTGCAGCCACAAGCTAAGGATGATTCAGCTAGAATTAATATCACACTGGGGGAGCTATATGTTGGCTAGCTAGAGAGTGGAATCCAGGAGGGGTAGATCTAGAAGTTCACAAACTCTTGCATCCTTATTTTTCATGTGCCTCAACAGGTGTACACTTTAAAGAGTTTGGTAAAAAAAAAAAAAAAAAAAAGATTGGTGAGAGTCCTGAGAAAGAAACCTTCATGGCACAGACTTGGGGAGGTGGGGGCAGCGGCCACTGTATGAGGAGCACTAAACTTCGCCTGCCTTCTCCAGGGAATCTATGCTTTAATCAGTGCAGAGCCGGGCCAACAAACACTGTTGTCCATGGGCACTGGTGACAGTCATGGCATCTAGGGGAAGAAAAAGAACTATGTTTTCTGCCCAGAATTAGCCGGGGATAGGCAGGAACACCAAAAGTCAAACATCCCAGACTCAGGGCAGAATGCAGCCTAAGACTGAGACTTTCTCAGAACAATAGAAAACACCCCTGCCGCTCCAACTCCCTGTAACCAGGAACAGTGGAAATACTGCAGAGGTGTTGGGCAAAGGGAAGACGCAAAGACACTGAGAAAAATCCTCTGGCAAACCAGTCCCACTCTAAAAATAAGGGATCGCTGACGGGATTGGAAGCCTATGGAACAATGAGGAGAATAGCCACAGAAACAACAAACCTCAAACTGAGCCCACCTCCTAACTATACGAATTCAAATCTCCCACATTAAGGGCCTAGGAGAAGGAAAACTGTGCCCACTGTCCAACATAAAAACTATTTACCAGCCAGGCATGGTGGCTCACGTCTATAATCCCAGCACTTTGGGAGGCCGAGGTGAGAGGATTGCCTGAGCTCATGGGTTCCAGACAGCCTGGGCAACATGGCGAGATCTCATCTCTACAATAAATCAAAAAATTAGCCAGGCGTGGTAGCGCATGTCTGTAGTTTTGGCTACTTGGAAGGCTGAGGTGGAAATATTGCCAGAGCCCAGCAGGTCGAGACTGCGGTGGCCATGACTGTGCCATTGCACGCTAGCCTGGGCAACAGAGTAAGACTCTGACTTAAAAACAAAACAAAACAAAAGAAAAAACTATTTACCTTGGTCTATAGTCCTACACAAAATATCCAGTTTTCAACAAAAAAGTACGAGTATAGGAAAAGGCAAGGAAAACAAAACACTCCCAAGAGACAAGAAACCAATAGAACTAACCTTATACACGACACAGATATTGAAAATATGTGACAGGGAATTTTAAAAAACTGATTAATATGCTGAAGGCCCAAAGGGAAAAGTGAAAAACATATAAGATCAGTTAGGTGATATCAGCATAAAAGTGAAAACATTAAGAATCAGACAGAAAGGCTAGAAATGAAATACAGGAACAGATGTGAAGAACGCCTTCAATGGCTCATCAGACAATTCAACCAAGTGATGGAAGGAATCAGTGATCTTAATAATATGTCAGCAGAAATATCTCAGTCAATAGAAACTGAAAACATAAAGAAAAATAAGCAATGGGGGAGGGGAGAACAGAGTATACAAGAGTTGACAGACAGTCTCCAACAACCTAACATATATGTAGTTGCAAACCCTGAAGAAGAGAGACTATGGGCAGAAAAAATATTTGAAGAAATAACCACCAAGAATTTTCCTAAATTCATGGCGGACACAAACCTATAGATCCAAGAAATTTGGAGGAAAAAACTATGCAAAAAACATATCTAGGCATATCACATTCAACCTGCTAAAAACAAAGAGAGAAAAGCTTAAAGGCAACAAGAAGAAAAAAACATCACATATAGAGGAACAAAAATATGAATTACAACAGAATTCTGGCTTGCATGGTTTCTGAAAAGAAGATAATGGAGCAATTTAAAGTGTTGAAAGAAAAAAACTGTCAATCCAGAATTCAATACCCCACAAATATATCTTTTAACCGGAGAAATAAACATTATTCTCAAACAAAAACCAAGAGAACTTATTGCAAGTAGACCAGTACAACAAGAAATGTTAAACAAATTTCTTCATGAGGAAGAAATAAGACAACAACCAGAAACATGCATCTACACAAACAAAAAATAAAGAATGCTGAAACAGAATAACTTGAAAGAAAAATACACTTCACTTTAAAATTTTAATTTCAATGGAAGATAAATACTTAAAGCAAAATTAGCGCATGCACGAGGGGGGATTCCCCGCCACCCAAAAAAAAGCTGCAATAATCTTTTGGAGGGTAGGCCCCTCATGTAGTACAGATTTCCCACACTATGTAAGTCATTCTAGGAACCCATAGGAATCAGTGTACCAGCAGCATTGTTGTGAGAGGCTGGGTTCAGTGTCTGTGAAATTTCTTTTTTTTGAGATTCTGTCAAGCATTTGCCCTTTTCATAATGAGTGGTTTATTAGAGCACAAACCCACACTGCACTGAGTGTTCAGCAGTTTTTGATCAAAAATGGCATGACCCCATACCTCCCCCTCCCCCAAGCGACTGTTTTTGTTTTCTGGATGAAAAAAGTCCTCAAAGGAAAGAGTTTTGCCCATGTGGAAGAGGTAAAACAAAAACAGCAGAAGCACTAAAAGGCATCAAAATTGACAAGATCAAAAATGGTGTCAAGCAGTGGAAAAAGTGTCATGACAGGAGCATTGCATCAAATGGAGAGTACTTTGAAAGTGACTGAAGTTAAACATGTGAGAACCAATACAAAATTTCTTATAACAAATTGGTTTTTGGGGGTCCCCCCTCGTATTATTTTACATCTACCACATGTAAAAGTAAAATGTATGACAATAATAGCACAAAGAAGGGGGAAAGAACTGAGAATATATTGTTTTAAGACTGTTGTATTAGCTAGGCACAGTGGCTCACGTCTGTAATCCCAGCACTTTGGGAGGCCAAGGCGAGAGGATTGCCTGAGCCAGGGGTTCGAGACCAGCCTGAACGACATGGGAAGACTTCATCTCTACAATAAATTAAAAAATTAGCTGGGCATGGTAGCATGCGCCTGTACTTCCAGCTACTTGGAAGGCTGAGGCGGAAGGATCGCTGGAGCCCAGCAGATTGAAGCTGCAGTGGCCATGAGCATGCCACTGAACTCCAGTCTGGGTGACAGTGAGACTCTGACTCAAAACAAAACAACAACAACAACAAAAACCTTTATACTACATACATAGTATATAATTATTTATTTATTTCTCATTTATAATTATATTATTGAAGGTAAACTCTTATTAAAGATGTATATTGTGAAACCTAGAGCAACCAGTAAAAAATTTCCTGAAAGGAGTATAAATATGTCAATCAATGGAAACATAATGAATGTCCAATAAATCCAAAAGAAAGTAGGAAAAAAAGAATAAATAAATAAAAACAGATGGAATAAACAAAAAATAGCTGGTAAGGTGACAGATACTCATCCAAATAAAATCAGAAAACTGGGACCTAACATGACAGCTAAAAGAAACTAGGAGACTGGGTTTTTTTTTTTGAGTCAGAGTCTCACTCTCATTCTGTCGCCTAGGCTGGAGTGCAGTGGCACGCTCATGGCCACCCCAGCATCGACCTGCTGGGCTCAGGCTATCCTTCCACCTCAGCCTTCCAGTAGCCGGAACTACAGGCGCACGCTATCATGCCTGGTTAAATTTTTTTTTTTTAACTGTAGAGACGAGGTCTCTCCAAGTTGCCCAGGCTGGTCTCAAACCCACAGGCTCAGGCAATTCACTCGCCTCAGCCTCCCAAATTGCTGGGATTATAGGCTGAGCCACTGAGCCCGGCCATTAGATTTTATTTTTAATAGCTTTATTGAGACATAGTTCACATACCAGAGGCCTTTAGTATATTCAAAGAGGTAAACAACCCTTTGTCAGATTGTTTTTTTAAAAGTATTCATCTATATGTTGTTTATCAGAGATACAAATAAACAGATAAACAAATTAAGAGGATGGGGAAAATATAGTACAATTTATAATATGCATACATGTACAATACACCTAAAATAATAAAAAGCTGAATTCAGAAATGGGAATGTGTTGTGTCTCTGTATATGTTCTACATCATAAATTTGTTTTTAGCATTTTTTTTTTTTTAAGTCAGAGTCTCACTCTGTCACCCTGGTTGGAGTGCAGTGGCACACTCATGGACACTGCAGCCTCGACCTACTGGGCTCAGGCGATCCTTCCACTTCAGCCTTCCAAGGAGCTGGAAGTATAGGCGCATGCCACCACAACTGGCTAATTTTTGGATTTATTGTAGAGACGAGGTCTCACCAAGTTGCTCAAGCTGGTCTCGAACCCCTGTACTCAGGCAACCCTCTTGCCTCAGCCTCCCAAAGTGTTAGGATTCAGGCTTGAGCCACTGCACCCAGCCTGCTCATGTTCATTGTTACACTTCATGAGCTATATATAAGTTAAGCATTTTCTTCGTATGCATCAAATATTAATTACCACTCTTTTCTTTTCTTTTTTTTTGGGGGGGGAGTCAGGGTCTCACTGTCACCCAGGCTGGAATACATGATCACAACTCACTGCAGGCTCGACGTCCTGGGCTCAGGCTATCCTTCCACCTCAGCCTCCTGAGAAGGTGGGTCTACAGGCACACTTTTCCATACCTGGCTAATTTTTTTATTCATTGTAGAGATGAGGTCTCACCAAGTTGCCCAAGCTGATCTTGAATCTGTGGGCTCAGGCAATCGTCTCACCTCAGCCTCCCAAATTGCTGAAATTATAGGCATGAGCCACTGCGCCTGGCTTTGTTTTTAACATCTTGATAACCATGCCTCAATGTAATTGGCTGGCTTTGGAATCCTATGTATTCGGTTTTATGCATTAAAAAAATATATTATTTTGAGAAGAAATCCATAGGTTTCAGACTGCCAACAGTATTCATGGCACACAAAAAAAGAATCCTTGTACTTAATAAGCTCTTAAGCAAGTATAGTGGCTCATGCATGTAACCCCAGCACTTTGGGAGGCAGAGGAGAGAGGATTGCCTGAGTCCAGGTGTTCGAGACCAGTCAGGGCAATATGGCAAGACCTTGTCTCTATAATAAATTCAAAAATTAGCCAGGCGTGGTGGCGCATACCTGTAGCCCCATCTACTTGGAAGGCATAAGGATTGCCTGAACACAGGAAGTTGAGGCTGCAGGGGCCATGAACAAGCCACTGCACTCCAGCAGGGACAAAAGAGTGAGGCTTCAACTCAAAAGAAAAAAAAAGATACGGCGATATGGACAAGGAAACATATGCAAGAATAAGCAAAAATCTGTACACAGCAAAAGAAAAGTGGCTTGATAAACTGAGGTATACTCATTACACAGACTCTTCTAAATGAAAGATGGAGCTAGATGTATAAACATAGACAAAGCTTTCAATCTGGATGGTAGCTACATTGATATTTGATTTTCTATTCCTTAGATGAGCTATATGCCAACACTATTTTACCATACTGTTTTAATTTATATTTCTAATTTTTCAATGAGAAAACTTTATAGATCATCACCAATCCAAGTACTGGCAGTGCCTTACACCATCCCCATTCCAGCAAAATTCATCCAAAATCACACTTGTCAGGCACAGTTCAAAATACAAACTCCTTAGGAAGTCTTCCCCAAACCACTTAGTTGACATTAATTTTCCCCTCCTAGTCTCTATAGACATTTTAATCTAACTCTCCACCATATTTCTAAATCATGTTAAATATAGTCTGTGCAGACCTAATTTCTCAAGTTTAAGTCCTTTGACGGCCGGGACAGTGCTTTGTGTTTCACAACTTCTCAAAACCATGTTTGTTGAATTTGATTTATTCACTTCCACCCACAGTGAAAGGAATCCTCAATGCTGGCTTAAAAGCTTCATTTGCATCTTTAATATCTATACTAAGATAAAATCTGATTCAAAAAATAAAACTTCCAATTATAAAACCAGATTTCTATTCTTCATAGTCTTACAGCACCTCTGCCTATTTTTAATCACACCGAAAAATACAAGACAATAACTCTGAACAGTGTAAAACAAAAGTATTATTCTAAAAATTTTACATATTCCTGTTATATTCAAGTTTACGACCATTCTGCACATTGAAATACAAAATGATACATGAGTTAACTATGCCCCCTACTGACTGAATATGTATTTTGAAAACCAAATAACATTCGGGAGCATAGGACTATGTACACACAACTGTACCACACAGAAAACAAATGCACTTTTATAGTGTAAATGGGTTTCATAAAAAGGCCTGTGCCAATTTTAGGTCAAGTATATTTTAGACAAAATCCACTAGAGAAAGAGGAGCCCTGAGAAGAAGGACAAATTTTAGAAATGACTACTCAGGGTCACCACATTACAGGACTTAGGGCAACATCATTCACATTATAGTCTACGCCTGTGGTTCTCAATGGAGCAATTTTGCCCCACAGGAGACATTTCTGATCACAACTTAGGGTAGGAAAAGCATTATTGGCATCTAGTGAGGAGAGGCCAAAGATGCTGCTAAACATCCTACAATTTACAGGACAGCACCATAAAACAAATAAACTTTTAGCTCAAAATGTTAAAAGTATGGAGGTTGACACTTTTGCTCAACATAGTGCAACCCTGAGTTTTACCTAATGTAGTCAATTGGAGTTTGACTTGCTTGAGCTTTGCTGAATGGGTCAAAGAAGAGAGTAAATCTCTGAAATCAGGCTGGACACTGTGGCTTATGCCTGTAATTCCAGCACTTTGGGAGGCTGAGGCAGGAGGATTACTTGAGTCCAGCAGTTCAAGATCAGCCCAGGCAACATAGCGAGACATTGTCTCCATAAAAAATTTTTTAAAATTAGCTGGGTGTTATAGTTGACATCTGTGGGCATGGTGGTATGCGCCTGTAGTCCCAGCTACTCAGGTTGCCCAGGAGTTTAAAGCTGTGGTTAGCTGGGATCGTGCCACTGCACTCCCATCCTGGGCAACAAAGTCTCAAAAAAACAAACAAAAAAACTCTGAAATCAAAGAAAACAATTCTTTTTTTTTTAATCAGGGTCTCACTCTCTCACCCAGGCTGGAGTGCAGCGCCACCATCACAGCTCACAGAGCCTCAACCTCCTGGGCTCAGGCGATCCTTCCACCTCAGCCGCCTGAGTAGCTGGGCCTACAGGTGTGCACCACAACCCCAGCTAACTATTATTATTATTATTATTATTATTTCTTATAGATATGAAGTCTTGCTATGTTGCCTAGGCTGATCTTGAACTCCTAGGCACAAGTGGTCCTCCTCCCTCGGCCTCCAAACATGCTGGAATTACAGGCCACTGCACCCAGCCAAAGAAAAAAAATTCTTAGCTCTCTTCACTGGGGCTAGAAAATTGCAGTCTATCCAATTTCATATTATCACCTTTTACTTCTATTCTAGGGATCATATAATCTGTGCATAAACCTTTGACCTGCTAATGATACTTTTTAAGCTACAAGGCTTTCCCCATCATACCTGTGTTTCCATTTCCATCATCCTTTGTTTTATTTCTCTTATTTCTGCCTGTGTTTCAGCTTCTCTAAGTCGAATGGTCATCAGTTCATCTTGTAATTCATTCATAGCATTTTTCTTAGGTGGGTCTTTCCATCTCCCAGTAGTACGAGCTAAGTGGCGCTGGAGTATAAAAAATTATATTGCAACAAATACACTCAATAATCAATATAAACGCTAACTTTACTGAGCACTTATTTCAGGTCTGGTATTATATTAAGCACTTTCCACATAATATTTTATTTAATCCCCAGAAAATCTTAAAAGTTAGGCACTGTTGTCTTCATTTTACAGGTAAGAAATAAACACTGTGATTAAGTAACTTCAGGAGGGTCACACAGTCAATAAGTGGCAGACTTAGGATATAAACTCAAATACAGTTCAGATATTTTTTTCCTCTATGTACCATGGATAAATTATTGCAAAAAATATAATTTTCACCCTAATTATTTTTTTCTGAGATGGAGTCTTACTCTGTCACCCAGGCTGGAGTACAGTGGCACAATCATGGCTTGCTGCAGTCTCAGCCTCCTGGGCTCAGGTGATCCTTCTGCCTTAGCCTCTTGAGTAGTTGGGAGGTGTATGTCAGGTGCTTGTCACCACATCTGGCTAATTTTTTTTTTTTTTTTGTAGTGATATGGTCTCACTATGTTAGCCAGACTGGTCTCAAACTCCTGGGCTCAAGCAACTCTCCTGCCTTGGCCTCCCAAAGTGCTGGGATTACAGATGTGAGCCACCATACCTGGCCAGATTTCTAATTTTTCTTTTATTTCATTGTAAGAATTGAAAAGGAAGAAAGTTTAAATGCACTTTCTATTTATAAGTGCATTCAATGTTGACATGAAACAGGGTTTTTCTCATTTTAAATTCATCTCCTACTGTTGGTCATCAACTACTTCAAGCTCTTACAAATTGGATATCTGGGTGTCACTCTCCTTTTAAAAAGCATACAAAATATATTGATATACCTGCCAGTGTTCTTCTAAATCCTTGACTTGCTGTCTAAGTTCTTTCAAACCCATAATAGCTTCTGCCTCTCTCAATTTCACAGCAATAAGTTCTTCCTGGAGCCTTGCAACGTTATTCTCGTCAGGAAGGGAGTTATTCCTCTAAAGAAAGAAAAAGCTTAGTTTAGGATTTTTTTAATTTAAGGAATTTTTAAAAAAATAGCACATATAAGAGCCATTTTGTCCCATTCATAAATACTTAATTTTATACAGCTTTATTAAAACATAATTCACAAACCATAAAACTCACCATTAAAAAATATACAAGTCAGTGGTTTTTAAAGTACTCACAGGGTTGTTAAACTGTTACAATGATCTAATTTCAGAATATTTTTATCACCTGAAAAAGAAACTTATTCCCAGTTTGGCAGCCTGAGCAGTTGAGAGTTCAATGGGAAGTTTCAAAGATGCTGCCCAAAGGAAAAAGTGGCTCTGGAAAAGAGCGGAAAGGGGCAGCAGCCACTAAAGGTGACAGTGCTGACAAGAAAGCTTGGAGTCTCACAGGTGGTGGCAACGCAGCAAAGATCAGACACACACTTTGCAAAAAAACATGAAAATCATGGAAGCCATGGAAAAGTTAAAGTCTGGAATGAGATTCAGTGAAGTGGTTGCACGAAATAGTGAAGATAAAGCCAGGAGAGGGGGCAACTTGGGTTGGATGACCAGAGGGTCCATGATGGGACCATTTCAAGAAGCAGCATTTGCCTTGCCTGTAAGTGGGATGGATATGACTGTGTTTACAGATCCTCCGGTCATGACGAAATTTGGATATCATATTATTATAGTTGAAGGAAGAAAATAAAATCATATGAAAAAAAAGACAAAAAGAAACCCAATCCCATCAGTGGTCAGTCTACATTCCCCTGTTCCCCAGCCCTGGCGACCACTAATCTGCATCTGTCCCTCTGAATTTGCCTGTTCTGGATATTTCAGATAAATGGAATCAAACATATTTGTAGTGTTTTGGGACTACCTTACTTCACTTAGCACAATGTTTTCAAGGTTCATTCCATATTTGTGCCAAATAATATTCCATTATATATATATATATATATATATATATATATATATATATATATATATATACTTCCACATTTTATTCATTTATCAGTTAATAGAAATTTGAGTTGTTTCCACTTTTTTGTCTTTATGAATAAGCTGCTATGAACACTGGGGTAAAAGTTTTTGTGTAGACTTACACTTTCGATACTCTTAGGTGTATACTTAGAAGTAGAACTTCTGGCTCAGAAGGTAATACATTGATGATTTAATTTTTAAGAAACCACCAAACTTTTCCAAAGCAGCTGCATTGCTTTACATTCCCACCAGCAATGTATGAGGGTAACTGTACTTCATTTTGATGACATAGAAAGTCTAACTCTGGGCTAGGTGCAGTGGCTCAAGCCTGTAATCACAGCACTTTGGGAGGCCGAGGTGAGGGGACTGCCTGAGCACACGGGTTCGAGAACAGCCTGGGCAACTTGGTGAGACCTCATTTCTACAGCAAATCAAAAAATTAGCTGGGTGTGGTAGCACATGTCTATAGTTTCAGTTACTTGGAAGGCTGAGGCGGAAGGATCACCTGAGCCCACAGGTCGCCACTGGGGTAGCCGTGAGCATGCCACTGTACTCCAGCCTGGGCAACAGGATAAGACACCAACTCAAAAAAAAGAAACTCTAACTCTGATATATTAATAAAATACTAGTCAGAGTTATGGAACAACAGGATTAAAAATGTTTTTCAACTTGGCAATAAATTTACTAACCTCTGATCAGGACTCCAAATAAAGTCTGAACATCATTTACATTTTAAAGATTCACAGAAAATAACAGTCTCAAATCTGTTTTTGTTGTATTTTCTCAGCATGTCATCTTGAAAAGGGAGGTCGAGTCCCTGGGTATTAGTCACTACTTACATCAACAATCAGAAAATACGAAGGTGATCTAGACATTTGCTTTAAAGATACAAGATTTAGACCAAGCTCCTACCATACTAAAAGATCCACCTAAGATATAGGGCAGACCAGTACTGAGGCTGATCTGGAGAGTTCCCAAGGATTCAAAATTAGGCCCTGGGGAAAGGTCCTTAGGTAAACTGAGGTACTATCAAGTCTTTAAGGGCTGATTTATAAAATTTTCTGTCTCTCAAACATTTCATGGTGGACATGCAGCTTCCACCTCACAGAAATGGTGGAATAAAGTTATTCTCACCCATAATACATTCTCATGATGAACTCTACTCTCAATGGAAAACCATCAATTTACTGCATATCCATTAAAAAGATTGCTGAGAATATGAATTGTATCCCACATCTTTAAAATTTTTTTAAAAATTGTTTTTTAATTGTTGCAAACAAGAAAACGAGGATGCTAAATCAAGAAATTAACCATAGGGAGCATGCAACCTTCCAATTTCCTTCCTACTCTAGAACATGAATTCCAATAACCACTTAAGAAATTAATTTTTAAACCAAACCTAAATACACTCCTTTCTACCAAATATCCGAATCTTTCTAAAACTATAAGACCCAGATTCTTATCTAAATCACAGAGTCCAAAATACTTCTACATTAGAGACTCAATATTCTGTTAGATATTTCTTTCAGCATTCTTGCTGGCTTTTTTCCTCAACAAATTAGATAATACACTTTCCAGAAATAATATAAAAACAGTAAGTATGGCCAGGCGTGGTGGCTCAAGCCTGTAATCCCAGCTCTTTGGGAGGCCAAGGCGAGAGGACTGCCTGAGCTCAGGGGTTCAAGAACAGCCTGGAGGCAACTTGGTGAGACCTACAATAAATCAAAAATAAATAAATAAATAAATAAGAAGCAAGGTGTGGTAGCATGCACTTGTAGTTCCAGCTACTTGAAAGGTTGAGGCGGAAGGATTGCCAGAGTCCAGAAGGTTGAGGCTGTGGTGGTTATGAGCATGCCACTGCACTCCAGCCTGGGCAACAGAGTGAGACTCCAACTTAAGAAAAAAAAAAAAAGCAAGCAGATGTCTCGCAAAATTATCACACTACTGATTCTAGTTATACCTATCCTATTTCATTAAGAAAATTGTTAAGAACAAATGAGACTCTTATGTCCATTATTTATGAGACTTTTTAAAAAAAGCTATGAGCCTATTGAATTCAATAGCTAGATAACAGGGATAAAAAGGAACAAACAACAGGTTATCATTAATCTTATAAATGAGGAAACAAGAGATTCAGAGTTTGTATTCTAAAACTCAGACTCCCAAATCTGAAAGTTATAAGACATCTAAAAATATTTTTTATTCCCACAACTTATCTAATACTTGATATTCTTTAATATCCTTGAAGAGAGGGAAGTTAGAGCAATTATCATAATACCGGAAGAAAGGGATTGGCAATAGTGGGAAACTGCCAGGGGGGTTGGGAGGCAGGCAGACACACCTTATCAACAAGGGCACCTGCATGATGACCATTTGTAGATCTGACTCTGAACTGCACCCCATACTTTCCTTAGGTGACTTGCTGTAGCTCAGACAGGTCTAACCATTACACTCAGAGATTTCCATGGAATGTCTACACATTAGACCTATTCCACCTCTTTCACATGAAAATATGACAATAGTTGAAGACAACGGTTAATTTCTGTCCCCTAACTTCCTTTTCTGCAGCATTTAAATATTCTTTCTTATGAAAATTATCCTGGTTGCTTTCCTGCAAAAGGACTTAAATCTCCATTTTGATGCCTAAATATGGCATCAAATGGAGATTAAACAGCAATCTTAAAAATATTTTTTTCCTTTTCTTTAATAGTAATTAATACTAGAAACTAAGGTTTCTAAAGTGTAAAACCACCAAATACAATTTAATTGCTCAAAAAGGACTTAATGAATATCTATCACATCTACCCTTTAATTTGGTAGTGACAACATTTATGAGGAGGAATCTCAAAAAATGGAATTTACAAAAAATTGTGTATTTATTGTTACATGTTTAAACTTCAGTCACCTTCAAAGTACTCTCTGTTGGATGTAATACTCCTATCAAGATGCTTTCTCCACTGCTCAAAACAGTTTTGTAACTTGCCAATTTTGATGCCTTTTAAGGCTTCTGCCGTTTTGTGTTTCACCTCTTCCACATCAGCAAAACATTTCCCTTTGAGGACTTTTTTCATCCAGGAATACAAACAAATGTCGCTCAGGGCAAGATTCAGTGAATAGGGAAGATGGGGTATGGGGGTCATGCCATCTTTGGTCAAAACTGCTGAATGCTCAGGCCAGTGGCAGTGTAGGCAAGTGTGTTGTCATGGTAGAAGAACCAGTCACCTGTTCACCACAAGTCGGGAGTTTCTTCCACAAATCGTGATGCAATCTTCTCAAAACTTCCAGATAAAAACTTTGGTTGACTGTTTAATCCAGAGGAACAAATTTTGAGTGTACTACAAGGGACCTGCCCTCCCAAAAGATAACTCTGGTTTTTTGGGGGGGCCTCCTCGCATGTAGTTTCTTACCTTCTCGATATCCAGGACTTTATCCTGCATCTCCTTAAGTGCACACTGAGACTCGGCTTCACTCAGTCGGGCTTGAACCAATTCCTTCTCTAGCTGTAGCACAAAATCTTCATTGTAGTTGGAACCGCATTTATGCTAAAGGTTACAGACATATATACTGAAATCTCATGGAAGTATAAACATGCATATACAGTAAAAAAAAAAAAATACCATTACAGTTATATTAAGGGTAACTACATAGTAAAAGTTCCATCTACCCAAGATACCCATGTCTCCACCAATAAATTTTCCAGTGAATAAAAAAGCCTAACTTTGATATCTATAAAGATGATTACATTTTTAGGTTTTGGTAACTAGCTGTTACCCTGGACAGATCCAATTCATTTAAAATAAATATCCCCTTTTATTTGTCCATCCATCCAGATAAGAAGAATTTCTTCTGACTTTACGGACCTGTACTGTACAATAAGGCACTTGAAATATGACTGATCTAGATTAAACAGGTCATAAGTATAAAGTACAAACTGGATTTCAGAGACTTAATATGAAATAAAGAGGTAAAATATCGCAGTAATTTTTAGATTGATTACATGTTAAAATAATATTCTAAATATACTATGGTAAACAAAAAATATTCATTTTTACTCCTCTTAATGTGGTTACTAGAAAATTTTAAATTGCATAAGTGACTCACATTACGTTACTACTGGATGGCACTGTTATAGACTACAGAAGACAAGTAAATACTTACTGAAAATTCTATTTTAATCAGATGAAAATAAAAATATTAACACGAACCACCCTAATAATATCCCAATAGATCAAAATCGTATGTGCCCTTAGAAATGTAGATTTATTTAAAAGATATACATGGAAATGATTGCTGGAAGCAGAGAAAAATCAGGTGCTATACAAATAAATTAACCATAAAAACATGAAATCTTCCCATTTTCTTTCCTGCTTTATAACATGAATACCAATGTAGACACTTAAGAAATCCTTTTTTTTTTGAGTTGGAGTCTCATTTCTTCACCCAGACAGTGGCGTGCATGCTCATGGCCACCACAATGTCAACCTTCTGGGCTCTAGCAATCCTTCTGCCTCAGCCTTCCTAGTAGCTGGAACTACAGACGCGTACTACCACGCCCAGTTATTTTTTATTTTATTGTAGACAAGGTCTCGCCAAGTTGCCCAGGCTGGTCTCAAGCCCACAGCCTCAGGCAATCCACTCGCCTCGGCCTCCCAAAGTGCTGAAATTAAAGCTGAGCCACCAAGCCTGGCCAAGAAACCCTTTTTAAGCCAGTTTGCAAAGCTTTTGTATAAAAACCAAAAAGATACCTAATTCATCACTATAAAAGACTTCCTAAAATAAATTGTCTATCACTTCACTTTTCATTTGTGTGGTAAGGGAAAAATGGCAACTCACAATTTCAAAACAAAGTCAGAAAGAATAATCTCCTACTGAACTACCAGGGGTAATGCTCATGACGAGTAGCATGGTCATTTTTATTCTTTAATATATTTGAGAACAAGCTAGATGTCAAATTCAAAAATAACTAAATGCTTAATTAAATACTCTCTTGCCCCAGTTACCCAAAAAGATATGCAAATAGAGACTTTTTAATTAAATCCAGTATGCATTTCTCCTTGTAATTTTGATACTATTGAAAAAGTATCTGCAACGGGTATATCACCTTAGCAAATACTTACCTTATCAAATAGGAGAAAAACACCCATTTGGAATGACCACATCCAAACTGGAGGTACCATAATTGATCTAATAGACCACAGTTATTTTATGCGTACTATTAGAAATTTTTGCCCTCAGTCTAAAGCCTTGGCAACTGTAGTTCGTGTTTGTTTGGCAAGTCTGAAGATTCCCAAGAAAAAGCTAAACTCAGCCCATACGAGAATGAAATCCTTGACTGCTATAAACTCAATATCCAATTAAATAATACCAAAAACAAACAAACAAACAAAAAAACCCCTACCCAATCAAGTAAAGCTGGGAACAAAGTTTTATTATTAAAATTTACAATGAGCTGAAATATTTTGACAAAAAGTCATTCTGGATAATACATCAAAACATATTAGCTGGGCAAGGTGGTTAACATCTGTAATCCCAGCACTTTGGGAGGCGGAGGCAAGAGGATTGCCTGAGCCCTCGGGTTTCAGACCAGCCTAGGCAACATGGCAAGAGACCTTGTCTCAACAATAAATCAAAAAAATTAGCTGGGCGTGATGGCACATGCCTATAGATCCAGCTACTTGGAAGGCTGAAGCATAAGGATTGTCTAAGCCCAGCAGGTCGAGGCTGGGTAACAGAGTGAGACTCTGCCTCAAAAAAACAAAACAAAAAACCATATTATTTTAGCCTTCTGAGTTAAAATCATTCCAAACATACTACGTACTTTTTTTTGCCACTGACAGAGTCTACAGAACATAATTCTTAGTTCTTGGGTCATCATAATAAGCAAGTAATTCCCTGCAAATTACGTAGGGTCTGAAGATGGTATAAAAAAACAAAAACAAAAACAAAACAGGAGCTATACCTTTTTAGGTTTTTAAATGTCTGGTTTTATATTCCCATGAGCTTTCCTTCTGTTACTTTCTGTAGTTTTCAATCCTAGTTTTATCTTGGTTCTCTGATCTTGGTGATTATTCTTGCCAACCTGATCAGCCACCTGTTTCACTCTCTTAACCTCTGAGTCAGACTCTCTGTAAATATTTGTTTGTGTGTGTGTGTGTGTGTGTGTGTGCAGACACATATATAAAATGTGTGTATTTTTTCCACAAAGTTTTATATTTAATTTCAAACCTCTCAGAAGCTTCCACATACCCCAAATTAAGAATCTCTGCTCAAACAAGGTACTCTAATTATCTGGCTATTTTTATGATCATGTACATTATGATTTTATGATCATGTAAATTTTAATGATTTTTAGTTCTATGTAAGAAACCATATTGATCATTTTGCTTTTGGTTTTGGTGATAGGTGAGATAGGATCTTGCTGTGTTGTCCAGGCTGGTCTCAAACTCCTTCTAAGTAGCTGGGATTACAGGTACGAGCCACTGCACCTGGCCCACACTGTAATACCAAGTATTACCATTCTCAGAAGCTCTAGTTTTAGACTGCTGGTCACATCTACACAAATGTTCTATATTCAGATAAAACTTAATTCAAAGGTTGATCATCATCTCTGTCCCAAAAACATACCTGCCACTGGTCTAAAAAACCTCTTATGGCTCCTGAGCATTGCTGCCTGTCAAGGAACAATAAGAATTTTTTTTTTGGCTGGGTGCAGAGACTCATGCCTGTAATCCCAGCACTTTGGGAGGCCAAGGCAGGAGGATCGCTTGAGCCCAGGAGTTCAAGAGCAGCCTGGGCAACATAGTGATACCTCATCTCTACAAAAATTTAAAAATTAGCAGAGCATGGTGGCATATGCCCGTAGTTCCAGTTACTCAGAAGACTGAAGTGGAAAGATCATCTGAGCTCAGGTCAAGACTGCCAAGAGCAGTGATCACATGACACAGCCTGGGTGACAGAATGACATCCGGACACACAAAAAAATTCCTTTTATTTTTTGGCTGTATAATCTTCCTCTTGTAATTTTTTCCTTTTCACTTCCTACTTTTACCTTAGAAACTGATCTCTACATTGCCATTTTGACCCTATGATAATCCATTGTGTATGCTGGCACCAGATTTCCATTAAAAAACACTCTCAATCATGTTAATTCCTTAACTCAAAAACTTTTAACTGTCCTCTATTTTTCAAGGGATAAGCTAAATTCCATAGCTTACACACGTTATTTCTCCTCTTGTACTTCCCATTTGTTCCTCAACTACTGCAGCCTAGCTTTAGTCCTCATCCCTTG
This sequence comes from Carlito syrichta, assembly GCF_000164805.1. NCBI lineage: Eukaryota > Metazoa > Chordata > Mammalia > Primates > Tarsiidae > Carlito > Carlito syrichta. Next base: position 59,682 of record NW_007246410.1, on the reverse strand, counting down.
ATAAAACTGCTCTAATCACTAACAATACCCAATAACAATATTAAAACCCAATGGAGGCCAGGCATGGTGGCTCACACCTGAAATCCTAGCACTTTGGGAGGCTGAGGCGGAAGGATTGCCTGAAGCCCAGGAGTTTGAGCAGCCTGAGCAACTTGGCGAGACCTCGTCTCTCCAATAGATCCAAAAATTTGCTGGGTGTGGTGGCATGTGCCTGTAGTTCCAGCTACTTGGAAGCTGAGGAGGAAGGAACACCTGAGCCCAGGAAGTTGAGGCTGTGGTAGCTGTGATCATATGACTGCACTCCAGCCTGGAAGACAGAGTGAGATTCTGACTCAAAACACACATGTAACACACACACACACACACACAATGGCAAGCTCTTTTATTCAGTTTTTACCATTACTAGACAGTCTATGACATCTAACATGCTGGTCACTTTCATTTAATCTCTCCTCCCTCAAATTTTGAGGCATTACTCTTTTGTCGATCTCCTGCCTATTTTCTACATCTTGTCTGTGAATTCTCCTACTTCATACAGGTATGAATGTGTATGTATCCTTGTGTGTGTATGTATATGTGTGTGTATCAATCCATATTCTTAGGGTTTCATTACTGTGTGTTCTCTCTCCATCTTTTTTTTTTAAATTATTTTATAGATTCATCCTACATAATTTCAGGTACTGTCTACAAAGTCCACATGTTTAGATAGTATCACATACTGTCTACATCTATATGTTGTCTATAGATGATGGATGAAATAACTAAAAAATAATAAATAAAACAGTAAAAAGGGAACAGTAGAGAGAAAGAGAGACAGGGAGAGACAGAGGGCATATAATGATGGAACCCTGGAGATGACAGATACACACAAACAGGTAAGTGAGTGAAGACTCTCAGATCCATAGTTCCAGTCTAGATCTTTCCACTAAACTACAGACTTCCTACTGGTCTCAGATCCAGCTCATGTGGAATGGAGAACTCTCCATCTTTTCTCACTCACTTATTTACTATTCTACTAAGAACACCATCATCTAACAAATGACCTAGTCAAAACCTCCCTCCTATTTAGCCTGTACCATTCAAGTACAAAACTCCAGTGGCTTTTCTTCTAGACAGCTCATGAGTTTTGTCTGCTCCTCTCCATCTTCATTGTCATTATCCTTATTTCTGTCTCGTCTCTTTCTTTGGACCACTGCAATAGTCTCACATACACTCCTTCTAGCTGCTGTATTACTTACTATGGGTATTGCTATTTAATACTTTGTGTTACCTCTTGGACTAAAGTGTAATGAATAGAAGGCATTATACAATCCCACCATCTGGACCACATAGATGTTTTCTGATTCTACTGTTTTGAGCCTGAAGAAGTTTTGATTCCTTGCTTATTAATACAAACATGTTAATGAAAAGTATATAAGCACTGATACATTTTAGTATTCGGAATAAACCTAACTCCATGAAGTCAATTTCATTTCATTATCAATTTTTCTTTTTTTGAGTCATAGTCTTACTCTGTCGCCCAGACTGGAGTACAGTGGCCGCTCCCAGCCACCGCAGCCTCAACCTGCTGGGCTCCGGCGATCTTTCCGCCTCAGCCTTCCAAGTAGCTGGAACAGGCGCGCACTACCACACCCGGCTAATTTTTTGACTTATTGTAGAGATGAGGTCTCGCCAAGTTGCCCAGGCAGGTTTTGAACACACGGGCTCAGGCAATCTACTCACCTCAACCTCCCAAAGGCTCAGGATTACAGGCTAAGCCACCAAGCCCAGCTCATTATCAATTTTTCTATATGCCAATTAGCTCTGTCCAATTATATCCATGTCCATTTTTATTAGACAAAAAGTATTTTATTAGGATCAATTCTTAATGGGTAAAATGTCTAAATAAGTTTAAATTTACTGACTAGAGGTTATGTTTGTTCTATTCCAAGTTTGACACATTAGAACTTCTGAAATTGAATTTTCTTTTTTTCTACTATTTCTACTATTATTTCTATTATTTCCAATGATCTCTGATTATTGCAGATTTAAATTTTGTTAGGAAAATGACACTTCTGTCAAACTTTAGTCTATTGAAATTTTTACTATGTCATTTGAAGCTCTTTGTGAGTTTTGGTTTTAATTATTAGCAGTCTATGCCATTGGCTGAGCAAACTGATAGAAGCGTGATCATGTAATAATGTTAATACTACTCATAATAACAGGCACCATTGACTAAGCACTCACTGTGTGCCAGGCACTGGTCTAGAGCATCAGCTCTCTTAGGTCTCAATAATCTTCTATTAAAACCACTTTTGTTATACACAGGACAAACAGTAGCACAGAGAGGTTAAGTGACGTCCAAGGACGCACAACTGGCAGAATTCATATCAAAATGGCAACGTGAAAAGATGCAGCTGTGGACCACAAATTACCTGATGATAGCCATGACAGGTTCTTTTTTTTTTTTAAATTCACCACAGGAAAGAAAAAAGTTTTATAAGCATATTTTAATGTTTATGACAATAATGATAATGATCACAGCGGCTAACATCTACTGAGTACTTACTATGTACCAGACACATTCCCTATACTTTTATCAAGTTTATTCAACCTTCACCACAACTACTATTTTACTAATAGGGAAACGATTATGCCCCAGCAAGTTCAAATAGCAATTGCTAGTGCTGTTAATTCAGAGTATGGATTGCAGAGCCCATGTTCCTAACCTTTAAGTCATGTGAGTGTTTAAATGAAGAGCTTAATAGATTGTTCTAATATATACTAAAAATTAACAGCATAATGTTAAAAAATCTAAGCTTCTAAAAAAGTAAGCATTTAGGTCTCACACTATACTTTTGTATTAAGAAATTTCTAGAAGAGTATAGTTCATATTCAACTGAGTAATTTGGACAGATACTGAGTAATTTGAACAATTCAGTTCACCAAATAACAACTGTCACAATTATGGTGGCTGATAATCTCAGCAAGGGGGCCACTTACTTAAAAATGTGACAGACAGGTCCAGTGACTCATACTTGAAATCCTAGCACTTTGGGAAGCCAAGGCAGCAGGACTCCTTGAGCCCAGAAGTTTGAGACCAGCCTGGGCAACATAGCAAGACCTCATCTCTACAAAAAATTAGCCAGGCATGGTGGTGTGCACCTATAGTCTCAGTTACTCAGGAAGCTGAGGCAAGGGAATTGTTTGAGTCCAGAAGTCTGAGGCTACAGTGAGCCATGATCATGTCAATGCACTCTAGCCTGGGTGACAGAGTGAGACCCCCAACTCAAAATAATAACAATGAAGATATATAAATAATGAATTACTTCCCCATACTTTTATCAAGTTTATTTATGTCAGTGAATCTTGTAAAGTTTCTGTTATACCAAAAATCCCATTTCAATGAAATTGACAGAAATTTTGTTAGTAAGCATAATCTGCTTTTCAATCCCATGTGCTTTGCTGATGTTACAAGAGATACAAAGGTAAAGATAAATTAGAAAGTCCTTAGCAATTATTTTTGTGTCTTGAGTTTTAAAAAATCTCACATTCATTCAATGTTTGAAGAGCATATATTAATGATAGAGCGAAAAGTAAATATTTGTATTTGGTGGAAACTTTTGTATTTTTATGTGAAAAAATCCAAATTGGAAAAAGATCTACACAGATATAGCAACTATTGCCTGGATTTAATTATACATTAAGCTAAGTAAGTTCAAGATATGACATTTATATGTTCTTTTCAGGAACCCACAAATTTCATGGAATCTTATACTTTTCTGTTACATTTATCACAACTCTAAATAATTAATTATGCAATTAATTTTTAAAATGTATCTCTCTCTATGTATTATACAAGCAATGCCAGAGACAGTTTTACCGATTTAACACTGTGTTAACTGACCCACACAGTGCTTTTCATAGGAAGATAAGCAAACAATACATGCCCAAAGAATTATCTAGTTAACTTTTGGTTTAACAACAAAATCCCTGTATTATATAATTTACATTAAACATGAGAAGTGGGAATTGAATGCTGCAAGATAATCTATAAAATAGATGGCTAACCTATTTTTGTATTCAACTGCCCACCTAGCAGTTGAATCTTAAACCACTCCCACTCGCCCCCCACCG
>NW_007246410.1:28977-55546 GCF_000164805.1 Carlito syrichta | reverse complement strand
GAGTCAGAGGTTCACTCTCTTGCCCAGGCTGGGGTGCAACAGCAAGCTCATCGCACACCACAGCTTTAATCCGCTGGGCTCAGGCAATCCTTCCACCTCAGCCTTCCAAGTAGCTGGGACTACAGGTGTGCACCACCACACCCGGCTAATTATTTTTATTTATTGTAGAGACCAGGTCTCACCAAGTTGCCCATGCTGGCCTTGAACCCTTGAGCTTAGGCAATTATCTCACCTCCGCCTCCCAAAGTGCTGGGATTATAGGCGTGAGCCACCACACCAGGCGTCAGTTTCTATTTGCTCCAAAAACAAACAAAAACTTGTAATGTGAGAAGATAGCACATTTGTACTGTAACATCCAAAAGGATCTGCAAAACCATTATTACAGAAAACAAATACTCCAGAACAGGTTTCTATACTACAAAATTATAGCAAAAAAAAAATGAAAGTAAAAAGTTACATCTTGCTCTCCCTCAATGCACTTAAGACCCTAAAAAGATGTTTGTAATCCTCCCTAACACGTGCTCTAAACAGCAATTAAAACAAAATCCAAGCAATATAAATTATTTAAAGAATTGCTATACTACATTTGTTGAAAAATTAATGTATCCTTCTTAAGTGATTTGGTTCTAAAATATGAAAAATTATATACATCCTTTTAGAGGGACATTTGCTTCTGGTTATTTATACTCTTAATTGTAATAATTTTTTGGTTAATGCTGAAGAAAATATTTAAAAATAATTCCCATTATGATACCTCATTTATTATTTAAGTTGAAGGGGACATATGATTACATAGGAATGTAAAACATTTTATCTTTAGACTAGAGTCAAAATTAATTTTGTAAGGAAACCTCTGTCCAGATTTACAGGTATATCGACCAACAGTTTAAGAGTTTACAAAATTAAATATGCAAAGTAATCTCTCTAACTTGGATTTTATGAAAGACTTATATCAACTAACTCCCATTTTCATAAAGAAAACAAACTCACTAGGTAAACCAGATGTGGACAACTCCTAAATGCTGCTGAGGAAACACATTTTCTAAAATACATTATACAGAAGAATTCACAGTTTCATTGACGAACAACTGAGATGTTGCAACTCAGAGTTTTGAAGAATTCATAGCTATTTTGGAAGGCTGTAATCAAAACACTGAATAATGGATGCTCACTTTCAACCAGAAATATGTCCCTCTGTTCCTTCTGGTCACTTCTGATCAATCAGTTAACTTTTTCATTACAAAGCAACATTCTATCCTTTTGATATACATCTACTCTATAGGTCTCAATAATTGCAAAACAATGCAAAAAACTTAATGCATGATTCTAATGTTTTATGACTGTAGCTTATGCTAAATGCAAACATAATACAGTCTTTCCTTCTTAAAAAAAATCATACTGTATTAACTAACTTCAGTTTAATTCCCAACACAACTCCATAATTCTGTATTTAATGCTTTGGTGTTATTGATATTTCATACAAAAGCAAGCAAAATATTTGAGTTCCTATCTTTTTAGCATTTTTTTTCACGTTCCTACTCATTTTTCTAGCCATCTTCAATAATATACGAGAAACAAATAGATGTTTATGGCTCTTTCAATTGCCAATTTTTTCTCTTTGCTTTTCTTTTCTGATTTTTGTACCCAGATGATGATGCTGTTTCTCAATTTTCCTTCCAGAATTGTAGAGAGTTCTAGGATTAACACTTTTTCTGCCGACTCTTATTTCAATCTAGCTCCTACTTCTGAACAGAAAACTGAAACAAGAACTATCTTTTCAAAGACAAACGGCTGGCTTTTCTTTTACCCTCATATTCTTAAGAAAACTCTATTCTGAATTTGCCAATAGAAAATGATGTCTGAGTTGCAAAAGATATCTGAAGCTAGCTATGCCATATGTAGCTGTTTGGTGCCTCAGGTTATTTTTAAAAGGTTATTTTTTTTTTTATCTTGACAACTTCTCTCCTTTTGAAAAATGTAGGCATACATCTTAATCCATAATTCAATGTCTTGATATGGGGAAGCCCAAGCAATAGTATTTCATGAGATATAAACTTCCACATTATCAAAGATTTAAATGAGACAACTGCCTATATTCTGCATGTTGGGCAATATTTCAACTGCACAATGAACAAAAACTAGCTGAAGTTAGGATTTCACCCTTGGCAAAAATGATACCTATGAAAACGGATACCCAAAACCTAAAATGCGAGTCTCGTCACACTGCTTATTTTCTATGACTTAGAACATAAAATAAGGAAAGAAACTATTACCTATTCCTAACAAAACAGTGTAGACAGAAATACAAAAGTTAGAAGGAGTCTTTAGGCCACAATAAGACTCCTAGTATTGTAGAACATAAAATGGAATCATTTAAGAGTTCAATTAAAGTAAAAAACAAAATTATTTAAAAGAGCACAGAAATTGTGCTTAAAAAAAATGGGTTAGGCCATTGCTTTGCTAAGCTATAGTCTGACCGTGTGGCTCCTTGAGCCATGGTCGCCATGTTTCCTAGGCTTGGCCCCCTCCCCTGTCTTGGGGAGGTGAATCTCTCCTCTCTCTCTCTCTCTCAATTTACTTTCTAAATAAACTATATTTTTTAATCTAAAAAAAATGGTTTAGAGGGAAGGGGATGAGAAAGGTGAGAAAACGCACTCCCCGACTCCTTACCCATTGTTGTTGTTGCTGGAGCTCCCTGATGGTATGTTCAGCTTGCTCCAGCTTAGCACTGGCCTCAGCGCTCTGCTGTTGGATGGTGGCCAACTCCCGTTTTATGAGGTAGTTTTCCTCAGCCTCCTGGGCTCTTGTCACTTGTCCCTTAGGACGTAATTTGTTTGTGTGTAAAGCAATTTCAATTTAGGATAAATTCAAGAAAGACTGCCTTTGTGAGGTTTAGTTATTTACTTTGGCACCTCAGAGAATAGAACAGCCTAAGTAAGCAGCTTGTTATTGCTTCAGCCCATTTTGAGAAACTAAATTAAAAATTTACCTGATAATCTTAAGAACAATTCTTCTTTCAGTCAATAAAAATTTAATTCATGCAATAGTACTAAGTTTTACATGCAGAAATAAAATTTTCAACGAATAGTGGTTAATTCTATAGAATTCACTGATTGCCATTTTGAAATAAATACTTTAAAAAATAAGGTTAGCTCTAAAACGTGCAAAAGGTGCTCTTAATAAATCAAGGTAATGGTTATCAAAAATTAAGTTTACACCCACATATACCTCCCAAAAAATTACTTCTATGAAAATGCATGTAAAATCGCATGCATTAAAACATGAATGTCTAGGTTTAGGACTTTCCTTAGAAGTAAAGTTAGAGAAAATGCTAAAAAAAAAAAAAAAAAATTTATACCTGTATCAATCTATCTGCCAAGGAAGCACTTTCCTACAAAAGGAAAAATTCAGATAGAAATATAAGAGAAAGAAATACAAAAGATAAAATTAGGAATAAGAAGAAACAAACATACCCAAATTCCACCTACTTTTCATTGTTAATTAAAATGAACATTTAAATTTTTAAACTTTTTTTTTAGTTAGTCTCATTCTATCACCCAGGCTGGAGTGCAGTGGCATGCTCACAGCCACCGTGGCCTCGACCTGCTGGGCTCAGGCAATCCTTCCACCTCAATCTTCTAAGTAGCTGGATCCACAGGTATGCAACACCACGCCTGGCTAATTTTTCAATTTATTGTAGAGACAAGGTCTGGCCAAGTTACCCATGCTGGTCTCAAACCCCTGGGCTCAGGCAATCCTCTCGCCTCTGCCTCCCAAAGTGCTGGGATTACAGGCGTGGAGCCATCACACCTAAAACTATTTTTTTACTGAATGTGTTTTTATTATTAAACCTTAAGAAAAATATATCAAAACAAGCAAACACTGCCAAAAATCACGTGTTTCTAGAAGAGATCAAACATAAATTTTGAGTGGTTTTTTTTATTACTTGGGACAAGCAAACAAATTTTGAAAGCATATCTTTACATCTTTATTTTTAGATTTAATCATATTGTCAACCCACTTATATGAAAGGGAGAAGGAATTTGAGTAAACAATCCCACTTATAAAGTACGACAGCAATTTGTGTAACAGCAATGTCCAAAGAAACAAAGCAAGGAAAATATGACAAATGAAATTAATGAGCTCAACTTAAACTCCAGCAATAGAGTAAAGAAACCTTTTGATTACAGAATTCAATTGATACACAAATATTTATAGAATTCTAAAGTGCTAACACACTCAGTTCACCTAAGCCAGTAAAAAAACTTATTTAATTTTCTAGAAGCATGCTGAAGTTTCAATGAAATAAGAATGCATTCTCTGAAAATCTCTCACTCCAAAGTCAAAAACCTATCTAAGAAGGTGTACACTTGACTGCCATGTGAGTATTTAGTGGGAAGAAAAGGGTATATAATTAGAACAACTTAAAAACAATTAAGTATAACCTTCTTGTGGAGTCACCAAAAGAGAAGAATTATCCTCATAGGAACTCTAATACAAGGAAACTATTTTTGACTTAATAAAATGCATCTGCAATTATACAACACAGACATGTAATAAACATTCTGTTCCTGTGCACTTCTATTTAATATGAAATAATCAATACCTTCCAAACAAAAGATAAATACTGAAAAATATCCATATTTCCATCTTGAATATTTATCTATAGCTTTTTAGAAAAATTGTAAGCTACTTGGAAACATTAAGCCACTTTTAAACCCATTTAAACCTCTGGTTTAAAAAAAAAAGTGCCAAAAGAATTTGTGAATTCAGATGTTTTTCTTTTAATAAAGCAAAACTTCTACACACCACTTTTACTACTCAATTCATTCTTTACAGTATCAGAAAACAACTACAAGCATCAAAACCATAACATGGAAAATAATGCAAAACCTCCTTACTCACCCAGTTATTTTATATAAAAAGAGAAGAGGTAACAAGTAGATATCAAAATAATTCTAAGAACCAAAAGTTTGTGCACAACTCCCCTATGTTGAAAATCAACACAAGAGTGAATTTTTATATAAGGAATCAGTCATTTTGACTATACTTAAAGCAATCCAAGGTCTTAAGGGAATCATTGCTACATTCAACATCACATCTGAAACTAATCTTTAAAAGGTTATATCAGAATGGATTCTCAACAAGATTCTAAAAGAACATACTTTTTAAGAGATTATATTACAAGAAAACAAATGACAATGTTACTTTTAACCTTAGTTAAAATTTTAACATGGAAGTCCAAGTGCTAGTACTGAACAATTTTTATTAATAACAAGTTATTTGGTTAAACAGTAAGAAAAGCAAGCTAAGCAGTCAATACGACGACTTAGGAGATACGTCCCAGAATTTTTGAGGATTTATTTAAAATATAGAGAAAAATACTATGCATTCAACAGAAACTTGCATAAGTATCATTTACTTACTTTTTCTAATGTTTCAATGCGCTGTTTTAAAAGCCTATTTTCTGTGCGTAACCTCTGCCAAAAAAGAAAAAAGAAATGACATTTATCAACCCAGCACCAAATGAATTTTAGATATAAGCTACATACAGAAATAACCCCTTTTTTCTATACTTATAATGACTCAAATCAATATTTTTATATGTTTTTAACATTTCCACTTAGAAAAAATTCTAACTTGCATATCTCCAACAGAGTCTATCTATGTAATTAGCATTCAAATGTAGGTTGAATTACGAAATAGGAAGTCTGATAAATGCACATTTATAGAATAAACATCAAATTGTCAGTTTGGATAACAACAGTCTTCATTTATATTACAGATGGCAAGTTGCATGATTTCTTTACGTTCTGATAATACAAAAGAAACTATCATTGTTTTCTATTTGAAAAAAATTAAAAGCTCTAATTGCTAGTATTTTCTCATAGTTCAAAATTAACAACACATAAAAAACACTTCACCTAATCGTTCCGTGCCTGGCTCCCAAAACTTGTCAAGTTACTGTCATCAAGTAATAAATTCAAATCACACTACATATTTTAAAAATCCCTTTGCATATTCCAGCAACAAAATTTCTTACTAACCCCTATATAAATTATTCCTTTATTTTTTAATCCTCTATGCGTTGTCCCTTCATTTTGCCTTTACTCAACTTCCAAACTTCCTCTTACCTTTTTGTACCAATTGGTTCCAGAGCCCAATCAAGCCTTCTTCCAACCCCATCTTCCTTTAAATTTCTGCTAAGAATGTCTTTCTCAGAAAATCCTTCCATCAATTCAATCCACTGTTTTGTCAATAAAGACTTAAATATAATTTGTCTATTAGTTTATTTAGCATATAAAATGTATATAATATATAAAGTCTCAGTTCAGGGAAATAAGAAACTACGATCTATTGCAACTTATTAAATGGGCCATACACTGGAACAAATCATAGTTATTACAAAGATACCTTGCAAATTGTATTTTCTTGTACTGCTCACTAAAATATATTTACTATTTGAAATGGACATTATGTGTGATCTCAGACTGCAGAATCACAGCTTGAGGAGCAGAAAACTAAGTCCAACCAGACAACTGAGTGAATGAAGTTAGTTACAACAGAAATAATGTGTTAGAAAAAAAATAAAATTCAGAACTAAATTCACCTCTATTTCCTTTCTCTACCTCCTTTAAAGCTTCTGAAATCAGCCAGGTATGGTGGTGAGCACCTGTAGTTCCAACTACTTGGAAAGCTGAGGCGGAAGGATTGCCTGAGCCCAGCAAGTTGAAACTGCAGTGGCCGTGACTGTGCCACTGCACGCCAGCCTGGGCAACAGAGTGAGACTCCAACTCAAAACAAAACAAAAAAAAGCTTCTGAAATCTATTTAATTATAAATAAAAAGCTAAGTGGCTTTTCTTCCACAAATATCCAGCCAAATGTCTTAATACCACTTTTAAAATAAATCATTGCCTCCTCACTTGTGTGATATTTACATATTTAATAGACCTGTTCGGTTAACACAGACCATTTTGGAGTTACCTTTAGGTTTCTTTTCCTCTCTCTCTTTTTTTTTTTTTTTTTTTTTTACTACAAGTGTCTTTTTTTTTTTTGACTAATATCACGGTTTGTTGATAATTATCGCTTTACAATCCCTTTCAATATCTAGTAGAGCTAATTCCCCCCATTCTTACATTGTTTGGTTTATCCTTTCCAAATCCCAAACACAAGTATACTAAGTAGTTAAGAGACTAGGTTTTGAAGTTAGGCAGATGTGGGTTCAAATCTTTATGATGAACACTTGTACATGTCATTCAATGTCTTAGAATCTCCATTTCTGGCTGGGCACGGTGGCTCACGACTATAATTCCAGCACTTTGGGAGGCTGAGGTGAGAGGACTGCCTGAGCCCGCAGGGTTTGAGACCAGCCTGGGCAACTTGGCAAGACCTCACCTCTACAATAAATAAAATTTTTTAAAAATTAGTCAGGCGTGGTGGCACGTGCATGTAGTTCCAGCTACTTGGAAGGCTGAGGTAGAAGGATTGCCTGAGCCCAGCAGGTCAAGGCTGCGGTGGCCAAGAGCGTGCCACTGCCCTCCAGTCTGGGTGACAGAGTGAGACTCCAACTCAAAAAAAAAAAAATCTCCACTTCCTCACTAGAAAATTAGAGTAATAAAACTTATAAAGGAAAATTAAATGGGATAGCATGGCACTTAATATATGCCAAATACTCAGTTAATAAGTATCACTCACAATATTTTTGAAGTTAGGCATGAATATTATTTTATCACTTTTACCTATTTTTTCAGAATTATTCTTTAGATATTTTTATTGTTCTGGAGTTCTACAAGGATTTAAATTTCACTGGATTTGTTAACATTTTGTTGGAAATTTCATATCTTTACATAACATGAAGCTACTTTTGTCTCCTTGTAATCATCTTTTTTAAATGTCTGTGTGCAAAGTTTTTCAGTGTTTGTTATGGTCTATTCTACTTTTCATTTGCATTACTTCTAGATATCCTCTTATTTTTATTTTAAATGGAACTTTTTTTTTTTTTTTTAGAGTCTCACCATCGCCCATACTGGAGTACAGCAGTCTCAACCTGCTGGGCTCAGGGAATCCTTCTGCCTCAGCCTCCAAAGTAACTTGAACTACAGGTGTGTGCCACCATACCCAGCTAATTTTTTGATTTGTTGTAGAGAGGAGCTCTCACCAAATTGCCCAGTTAAGATTTTAATACCCACCACCAATCTGCTTTTTTCTAGTTTATAACCATGCCAATAAAACTACGGTCATTTCTTCATCCTCATTCCACAAAACAATCTTCAGCACTTGACACAATAAATTCTCTCTTTCTGAAACAATTTCTCTTGGCTTCTAAGGCACTACACTTACCTGGTTTTTTCTTATTTTGCTGCTTTCTCTCATCTTCCTCACTTTTATTTATTTATTTTTCCTTCCCCGCCCCCCTTCCTCACTTTTAAATGCTGGCTTACTCTCAGGCTCAAATTTTTTTCATTTTAATTTTTTTAGTCAGTGTCTCATTCTATTGCCAGGCTGGAGTGCAGTGATACAAACATGGCTCACTGTAGCCTCCAACTCCTGGGCTCAAAGAAAGCCTCCTGCATCAGCCTCCCAAGTAGCTGGGACTATAGGTGCAAGTCACCACAACTGGCTATTTTTGTTGATGTTGTTGTTGTAGTAGAGATGAGTTCTTGCTTTGTTGCCCAGGCTGGTCTAGAACTCCTGGGCTGAAGCGATCTTCTTACCTCCACCTCCCAAAGTGCCAGAATTACAGGAGTTCAATTTTTGAACTCTCTTCTCTATTTTATCTACACTCATTTCCTAGGTAATCTCATCCATTCTCGAAGCTTTTAGTACCATCATTCTGCCAATAACTAAAAAATGAGTATTGTTCCTGTCTTGTCTTAACTCAAGATCTGAATATTCAAGATCTGGACATCTCCTAGGCATCTCATTCCTAAAGTATCCAAAACTGAGCTCCTGGTATTCATTCCTTCTCCACTAACCATATCCTCCTGTAGTCTGCCCATCTCAAGTCACAACAACTCCCTATTTCTGACTGTCTGGGCCTCAAAGTAGATTCCTTTCCTCTTACATCTCTACATTTAACCTGTCAGCTTTACATTCAATCTGTCAACTTTATACTTAAAATCTACTCAGAGGCTGGGCGCAGTGGCTTATGCCTATAATCCCAGCACTTTGGGAGGTCGAAGCAAGAGGACTACCTGAGCTCAGGTAGTTCAAGACCAGCCTGGGCAACTTGGTAAGACCTCATCTCTACAATAAACCGAAAAATTAGCCAGGCGTAGTAGCGCGTGCCTATAGTTCCAGCTACTTGGAAGGATTGCCTGAGCCCAGCAGGTAGAGACTGCAGTGGCCGTAAGCGTGCCACTGCACTCCAGTCTGGGCAACAGAGTGAGACTCCAACTGAAAAAAAAAAACCTACTCAGAATCCAGTCACTCCTTATCACCTCAGTCCAAGCCATCATCATCTTCTGCCTGCATGACCACATAGGCCTTCATCAGAGATGCTCTCAATTCTGCAGTTTACTCTCAGCATAGCAGCCAGAAGGATCCACTGAACTTAAGCCAGGTCTTGTTCTCCTTTACTACTGAAAACCCTAATGGCTCCCATCTCCCCAGAGTAAAAGCCGAAGTCATTACCGAGACTGACAAAACCCAGCAACCACTCTATCTTACCTCCTCTCAGTTTCTCATCATTCATGCTGCTTCACCATGTCCTCACCAGGCACACTCCTGAATAGGCTCTGCCCTCTTCCAGGTAGTCACATATGAGTATCTAGTTCTGTCACCTCCTTCAGGTCTTTATTCAAAAGTCACCTGACCAACTTTTCTAAATTTTGACCTGAATACTACCATTTTATATTCCCCTTCTCTGAGGTATTTTTTTTTTCCTCTTAATATCTATCACCATCCAAAATACTGTACATTTTACTTTTCTCTTTATTGTGACTTCCATACTAGCATGTAAGCTCCATGAAGGCAGAAATTGGTCTGTTTTATAATCACCTTTGGCATGTAGTAGGCACTACAAACTACCTGCTAAATGGATGAGTTACTGAATAAATTATGCTATCATACCTCCATTGGATAGTATTGTGTAGCTATTAGTTTTTTAATTAAAAGTTTGATATACCACAGAAAAGCGGGCATCCAACTACAGCTTACATCATATATACATCAAAGTCTCTCTTGGAAAGCAACACAGTGTATATATATTGAACACATATGGGTCTTAGAATAACACAAATCAGAGTTCAAGTCCTTGACTTTCACTGTTTCCTAGCAAGTAACCATTGGCATATTATTTGAGCTTTCTAAAGCTTAGTTTCTTCACAGAAAGATGAGGATAAAGAAGCCTTCCATAAAGTTATTGTAGGAATAAGGGGAGATGATACATGTAAATGGCCTATTATCTATTAAGGGCTAAATAAATGTGAGGTTCAATTCTACAAATACCTCACAATGACTGTTCAAATAGAATTCCTGGACAACTTAGAAAACATTTACCATGTTTTCTTTTTTATGCCAGGCAGGAAATGCATACATGTTTTTACATGATTTTCTGGCTTGCAGTATATCTGAAATGTACCATAATTTTTGAAACAGGGAAAAATATTTAACTTTTGACTAAAAATCACTCTGGAAATTTCTAACACTTCTCGTTTGTAGGGCTTTAGATCTCTACATCCCAAAGCACAAATTTAAATAGGAAAACTAGACTACCAGTTCATGTGTCTATCTTAACTAGATCGGGGGAATCAAAGTTTTATTTTTAAAGATTTGTGGGTTACCCTCATATAAGCTAGAATTTAATATTTCTTACCTCCTCCCCCTCAGGCGGAACATCAAGAGATGGGAAGAAGATACTGATAAAGATGTTTCTATTAACAAAAAATTTTACACAGTAAACTGTAAGATGCTGCATATGAAGCCATTATTATCACACTTTCCTACAACACTTTTAGGGAAGGAGTAGGAAAAAATGCTTAAGAGCCCCATCCTAAGCAGGAAGCTCACTGAAAGATATATATATTTCTTAGAAAATAGAAGATCACCACCCCAAAGTTCTTAGAATTTTATTAAAAACAACAAAGACCTTAAATACATTTCACAACACCAAGAACTGATTTTATACTTTCATATCACAACCTCAAATAATGTGATGATCATACATACCATTTCCCAGTTTAAAGAAGGGCACAGAACTACCTCCCCTAGGGCTTTTAAGGAGGACCAGGGCAAGAAACTACTCTTTGAGCAAAATCCATTCCCCTGTAAAACAGTCTTTCTGGAAAGGAGGGAGTGTGAAGTGTCATTTCCCATTTTACAGCAAGGCTCTATTAATACATAGCTAATGGATTAAAAATAAGGTGGTCATCTGATCCTGAAGTGAGCTGTCAGGTCCAAGTTAAAAATCCAAATACACGCAAACATGAAGTACAAAAAAAGTACAATCATTCAAAAATTGTTTTGGTTTTGTCTTTTTGGGGAACTGGGGCAGTGAAGAAAGATGACAATGGTACATGTAAGAAAGAACTATGTGGAAAGATTACAAGAAAGGAAAAGACTGCCTTTGAGATCAGCAAACTTTATTTACCTGATATGTTCCACTAACTTTTTTTTTTTTTTTTTTTTACTTTTTATTTCAGATTCTTCTCTACAAACAATTGTATGCCATCTGCCTGAGATACATTGGAGCTGGTATTTAAAAGCATCTTGTAAGGCAAAATGTAAACTATAACTTTCCCCAAAACCAATGAGATAAACTGCAAACATAGCCTAAAGCCTGCTAAAGATATATTTTCTGAAAATGTCTTTTGGTGTTTCTCTACTCGTTTATTTTATTTTATTTTATTTATTATGAGTTGAAGTCTCACTCTGTCACCCAGGCTGAGTGGCACACTCACAGCCATCGCAGCCTCAGTCTGCCTCAGCTTTCCAAGTAGCTGGAACTACAAGTGCATACCACCATGTCTAGCTAATTTTTGGATTTATTGTAGAGACAAGGTCTCACCAAGTTGCCCAGACTGGTATCGAACCCCTGGGCTCAGGCAATCCTCTCACCTCAGTCTCCCAAAGTGCTGGAATTACAGGCGTGAGCCACCATACCTGGCTCTTATACTTAATTTTATAAGAAATGTCTTTAAGAATAAGGACTGTTTATAGAACTGTAATTTTTTTTCCTATAACACAGCATGGTGAAATGAACAGGATGGCTTCCCCATCCTCAGATTCTTGATCTGCAGATTCAAATATTTGTGGTATGCGATAACCCACATTCTCTCTCCACTCAACAGGATGATGTATTTTTTATTTTCAGTAGGTTGAAGTGCTGGATATGATTTAATATTACCCTTACTCATGGGGCCTAAAAGAAAAGCAAATGGTAGAAGAGCAGTTGGGTTTCAATATTTTTTAAAGGGGGGGATAAGAAGGAAAAAACATCCACAGGGGACTCTTCTCTCGCTATGAAAAATGTGGAAATATCTATTTCCATTAGATAGGGAATAAGTTAGAAATGAGACTAACACATCTGGAAAGGGAGGAAAGAGTTGACAGAGGAAAACAGGAGGGACAGTCTCTCAGGAGGATTCTGAGGAGGATGAAGCAAGAGAGAGCACCAGTTTAAAAGAACGCATTCCCGGCAGAGAAGTGGCTCAGCCTGTAATCCCAGCACTTTGGGAGACTGAGGTGAGAGGACTGCCTGAGTCGGGGGCTCAAGACCAGTCTGGGCAGCTTGGTGAGACCTTGTCTCTAAAATAAATAAAAAAATTAGCCAGGTGTGGAGGGGCACGCCTGTGGTTCCAGATTCTTGGAAGGCTGAGGCAGAAGGATGGCCCAAGTCCAGCAAGTCGAGGCTGCGGTGGCTGTGACCATTGACACTCCAATCCAGCCTGGGCAACAGAGTGAGACTCCGACTCAAAAAAAAAAAGACCCATTCCTTTGTCAAAGGAATCTGTGAGGTACAAGTGGTATTATATAGCAAGACCCAATTAACACATGGCTAATTAGCTGTAGATGAAGTGGTCATCTGATGTCTTGCCAGGTCCAAGTAAAAAATCAGAAATACTCAAACAAAGTTTAAACAAGGAGGAAGGAGTCACTCAATAAAAACTGTTTTGTTCTGACATGTTCTTCAGGGGGGATGAGGGCAGTCAAGAGATTAGAAACTGAATCAGCCAATCACTGAGTTCCTTGACTCATGCTTCAGTCACCATCCCCCTCTTGCAATATCAGCATAAAAGCTGACACAACTTTCCATAGGTCCCAGCTTCAAGAGTACCAAAGACCTTCAACTTAAGAATTCCCTGGCTTACATGGGGTACAAATTTTAGAATTTTAGGGCACATACAGGGTACTTATATGCCCTTTGAACAGAAAACCTACCGTTTCTCTGGAGAGAAGCAGTTCAAAAATATAACCCTTGCTTAGAGAAGAAATTATTGTATTAGTCAATGCTTCCTGCAGCTCTGGCACAGCCATAATTAGTTCTAGTGTAATGTTTGCTCTATTTATTGTTTACCTCAGATCATGCTGCTGTGTCAGCATAAAATGTGGTATACGAGGGAGGGCCAAAAAAACCCACAATGATTTTTTGGAGGGAAGGCCCCTTGTAGTACAGGCTTCCCCCACTAGGTCGATGTATTAGGAACCCATCACCATCAGTGTACCAGCTAGTGTTGTTGTGAGAGGCTACATTTGGCTTCGGTGGAATTTTTTTTTTTTTTAGGATTCTTTCAACACGTTTGCCCATTTCATGGTGGGTGATTTACGAGCACACCTGCCCACGCTGTATTGAATGTTCAGCAGTTTTTGACGAACAAATGGCATGATTCCATGCCTCACCCTCCCTATTTACCCCATCTCACCCTAAGTGATTTTTTTTGTTGTTGTTTCCCCAGATGAAAGAATTCCCCAAAGGGAAACATTTTGCTGATGCAGATGAGGCCGAACAAAAAACAGCAGAAGCACTAAAAGGCATCATAATTAATGAGTCGAAAAATGTTTTGAGCAGTGAAACAAGTGTCTTGATAGGTGGAGTGCATAAAACAAGGAGTATTTTGAAGTTGACTGAAATTTAAACATGTAAGAATAAATACACATTTTTTATGAATAAATTCCGGGATTTTGGGGATTCCCCCCACACATTATCTTTCCTACCACATTTTTAAATGTGCCTAAATGGACTCTTCCCCATGGAAGTGTTTTCTCCTGATGAACCAACAGGCCTTGGAAAAGAGAAGAGCTGCTCTCTCACATTGTAATGAAAGTCATTTCAGTCACATTATCCTGCTTTTTTAAAATGTCCACTTTAACTATAATCTAGTAAATTTATAAATCAATATAAAAATGAATAAATACAAATTTACTGCAAATAGGTAACAACACATCAACATAAATTAACATCTACTGCCAAATAACTGATTTCAATCAATTCATCTTCAGTCTCTAAAAAAAGCCCTGAAACACTTACTTTAATTTCCACTTGCTCTTCCATTTCTTTGGTTTTTATTGTAGTGTACTCCTTTTCAAGCCTAAGAAGAAGGGAAAAAAAGAGTTAAAAGTACGTTTTCCTTCAAAAGTAGTTATTAATTCTAAAATTTTTAAAATATATGAACATAAAATAAAATTTTAGTTTCTCCCAGTTTATAACTTGAAAAATTTGGTATGAGAAAAGTCATCTAAATTGTCATATGAGTTCTTTTTTTAAAAAAATCATTTCAGCCGGGCTCGGTGGCTCAGCCTGTAATCCCGCGCCTTTGGGAGGCTGAAGTGAGTGGATTGCCTGAGCCCGTGGGTTTGAGACCCGCCTGGGCAGGTGAGACCTCATTTCTACAATAAATCAAAAAATTTAGCGGGGCGTGGTAGCGTGCGCCTGTAGTACCAGCTACTTGGAAGGCTGAGGCGGAAGGATCGCCGGAGCCCAGCAGGTCGAGGCTGCAGTGGCCAGCGGCCACTGCACTCCAGTCTGGGCGACAGAGTGAGGCTCCAACTCAAAAAAAAATAAAAGGTTAGTGAAGGGAAAGGGACAAGTATTCCTTACAGAAGAATTCCAATTAATACACAAAGGAATTAAACAATATAAAAATCATCACTAGAAGGCTGGGTGCAGGGGCTCACATCTGTAATCCCAGCACATTAGGATGCTGAGGCAGGGTTGCTTGAGCCCAGGAATTCAGGACCAGCCTAGGCAACACAGCAAGACCTTGTCTCTACAAAAAAATTTAAAACTTAGCCAGGTGTGGTGGCATGTGCCTGTAGTCCCAGCTACTCAGGAGGCTGAGGTGGAAGATCGCCTGACCTCAGGAGGTCGAGGCTGCAGTGAGCTGTGAATGTGCCACCACACTCCAGCATCAGTATCAGAATGAGACCTCAACTCAAAAAAAAAAACAAAAACAAACAACAACTCACCATTAGAACACTACAATAATAACCACTGAAGGAAGAGCCACTAATGGATGCTAAAATTAGTGGGACAAAGTTTAAGCACAGTATCAAATTATCTCCCCTAAAATATTTAGTAAGTACTAAAGGAAAATAGTAAATTTATGGTACAGAATGCTGGCATACAACACCTGAGCTAAATGATCAAGGTTAACATCACCAGTAATACACACTGACATTATCCATCTCCTGCTAAGAAGTACGGAGAAAGGTACATCAACTCTGTGGTATCCTTCCCAATAATGCATATCCTTAATCTAATTAAGAGATAACATAAAACAAACCCAAACTGAAAGACATCCTATGTAATAACTGATCAGCTTTCTTTAGAAGTGCCAGTGTTACAAAAGACAAGACCGTCACTGATTAGAAGGGAGTAAGACATGACAAACACAACGTACTGTTTTTGCAACTCTACTGTAAGTCTAAAATTATATTTTTAAAATGTATAGGACACACAAAAATTACTCTGAACAAATTTTGTCTTGATCTTGACCAAAAATATCAACACCAAGTTTACTCCAAATATTAATCAGATCAGCCATGGCTTGAGACCAGCCTAGGCAGACTATTGAAATTTCATCTCTACAACAAAATCAAAAAAATTAGCCAGGCGTGGTGGTACACGCCTGTCAGTCCCAGCTACTCTGGATGTGAGGGGGAAGGATCAACTGAGCCTAGGAAATTGAGGCTGCTATGAGCAATGATCATCATGATCGTGTCACTGCACTCCAGCCTGGGTGACAGAGTGAGACCCCACCTCAAAACAAACAAACAAACAAATATTAACCAGGTCAGGCTCCAAATAATCTATAAATTACTTTGAAAAATCAAATTCTCTCTCAAAAAGGACACATTTTATTAATTACTATATGCATAATCAGTAACTTTTTAATATCGGTTGTTACACCCCCTCTGGGGTTTCAAAAAAGGTAGAGAAACCTGCCTACCATCGTTGTCTTGACTGCTACACTACTATAATTCTCTTAAAAGATTGCAAGCTATCCCAAAGAATGTATAGAAGAGTCCATAATCCTGCAAAATATTCTCAACAATGGCCGCACTGTTGAAATAAGCTTATAGCCTTCACAATGTCTGCTCTGAAGTAGTTACTGTGATGTATTATGTGAAAAGAATCGGCTGGGCACAATGGCTCACACTTGTAATCCCAGCACTTTGGGAGGCGGAAGCAAGAGGACTGCCTGAGCCCGGGGATTGGAGACCAGCCTGGGCAACTTGGCAAGATCTCATCTCTAAAAAGAAAAAAAAACAAAGAAAATATCATTACTCATTCATACATCTAAAACTCAACACTAGGAGTCATCACATAATCTTTGCCTCTCAATTCAGTCATTAAGCATGATCAATTCAACCTCCTAAACAATACTCTAAAATCCATCTCCACTAATAGTGTTCCACTATAATAAACTCAATTTTTTAAAAAAAATTTAGGTTTACGCAAAGATTATGAGGATAGTACAGAGTTTCCATGCACCCCATCTCAGTTCCCCCTATTATTAGCATGTTATATTAGTATGGTACATTGTTATAACTAATGAACAATATTTAATACATTGCTTTATACAGATTTCCCTAGTTTTTGCCTAATGTCCTTTTAACTGTCATTCAGGATCACTTTACATTTAGCTGTCATGTCTCCTTAGTCAGTTTCTCAGATTTTCCTTGTTTTTAACAACTTTGACAGTTTTGAGGAGTACTAATCAGGTGTTTTGTAAAATGTTGTTCAAATGGGATCTGTCTCAAGTTTTTCTCATGATTATACTGGGGTTATGGGTCTTCAGGAGGGAGAACACAGAGGTAAGTACCATTTTCATCACAGCATATTAAGGATACAAACTATCAACATCACTATTGACATTGATCGTGATCACCTGGCTAAGGTAGTACTTGACAGGTTTCTTCTCTGTAAAGTGACTTTGTTCTCCCTTCGCTGACAGTGTTTTTAGGTAGAGACTAATAACTGTTCTTTCTACTGCCAGTTTCATCACTCAACGTTTTCTGCATACTGTTACCAGAGTGGTCTTTTTAAAATGTTTATTTGGATCATGCCGCTCACAAAGTGTCAGTGGATACTTACTGCCTTCAAACTAAATTTCAAAGGCTTACCAAAAGTAATCAAAACTCTTTGGAGAAATAGCTTATTCCTGAGTAGCAGCAGGGAAGGTATAAGATGAGCCTGGAACATTCTGTTGCCCAAAAGAAAGGAAATTTTCAAAGAATCATGAGAACATGTCAAAAAAACATAGCAACCAGTTTTAAGGGGTCCCATCAGACACATCAATTTGACAGTAATGAATTATAACTAATTGAATAAAATGAGAGTTCATGAACTCATACTGACATAAATAAATGAATGACAATGAGGGAAAGCTTCACCCTACAGTAGAATGCTGATTAATAAATAGGGAATGAAGGAGAAAAACATAAATGGGTATCAAACTGGTACAGTCAACTTATTGACTGTAAAGATGGAGGTTATTATGTAATCTCAAAGTAAGATGCCACAAATGATTTTTTATGAAAGAGAAAACAGTAACTTTACTGTTAATGAAACCTGACAGATTATCACCTTAATCAAATGATCAAAGCTAATAGTACCAATTTTGAGAGAAATCATTATCATATATGGGAAAATGAGAAGATACAGCATCACTGGTATACCTATCAAAAACACACAAACTGAATTTAATCATGAGGAAATCTCAGAAAAACTCAAATTTTGAGATTTTCTACAAAATAACTGGATTGGACATTTTTTAAACATACCAAGGTCAAGGAACACATGGCAGGCTGAGGAGCTGTTTCAGATGAAAGGAGAAATCCTACACCTGATACGAAAGTGGACCCTGGCCTGAAGGGTGAGAGGAGTAGGGAAGACAGCTATAATGGATAGGATTGGGACAGATAATGAAATGTGAACATGCACTGTGGATTAGATAATAGTATCTGCAATTTTCTTGCTTTGATGAACTACTAGGTTTATGTTTTTTTAAAAAAGTTGCACTTAGAAAGTAAACATTCAAGTATTTAAGGATAAAGGGCCCAGTATCTCAACTTACTCTGAAATGGATATCCCCCAAAATGGGTACAAATTTTACTTAAACACTCACACAATTATAATCTATATTTAAATCTATCTATCTATCTATCTATCTATCTATCTATATCTGTAGGAGAGAGGATAATGAAGCAAGAGACAAAATGTAAATAATTGGTGAATTTGAATAAAGAGTATATGTGAGTCTCTTGTACTACATTTGTAACTTTTTAGTAAGTTTTAAAGTATGCCGACAATAAATCATTAAAAAAAAGTCAGAGGCTGGCCAGACACAGTAACATAAGCCTGTAATCCCAGCACTTTGGGAGGTCGAAGCAGGGGACCGCTTGAGGCCAGGAGTTCAGAGCTTAAGTGAGCTATGATTGAGTAACTATACTCCAACCTGGGCAACAGAGCAACAGATGCTGACTCTTAAAAAAAAAAAAGTGATAGCATGGACGTGGTATAAAGGGAACAGTTATACAATTTTGGTAGGAATGTAAATTAGTACAAACTCTATGAAATCAGTATGGAGATTTTTCTAAGAACTAAAAGTAGATCTACCATTTGATCCATCAATCCAACCAGTAGGTATCCACCCAATGGAACAGAAGTCATTATATAAAAAAGACACCTTCACCCACATGTTCATCACAGCACAATGCATAATTGCAAAGATGTGGAATCAACCTAAATGCCCATCAACCCCACCAATCAGTGGATAATGACAATGTAGTATGTGGTATATATGCACTATTCAGTCATCAAAACGAATGAAATAGTGTCTTTTGCAGCAACTTGGATGGAAATGGAGAACATCATCCTAAGTGAACCAACGTAGGAACAAAAACCCAAACATCACAGGTTCTCACTTATAAGCGGAAGCTAAACTAAGGATCTGCAAAGGCATAGAGAATGGTATGATGGACACTGGAGACTCAGGAGAGGGAGGGGAAAAGGGTGGTGGGTCTGCAATCTGCAACAACAGTCTCCACTCCCATAATTCAGTGAATCCAGGAGATGAAGGATGAGAAAAAGGGGAGAGAGTTATTCTTTGCCAGGCAAAGGGAGACAGTTAGGCTAAATGCCTTCAAAACCACTGCTTCCCCAAAGAAAAGAGCCAAGGAAATTCTATAAGTTGAGTCTCAGGAAATCACCATCTAGGCTACAAATCCTTGCTTGGGCTACATGATGCCCGATCTCCTTCACCCACCACGAGTTAACAGTTAACCAGGCCTATGTGAAGTCTGACATCCTTCAGGCCTCCTGATCCTGCTAACATTTTCTTGCACATAACCATAAGGATAACGTTTTAGAATTTAAGCCTAGGCTTACAGAAAGTTACAACACTTAAACGGGGGACAATCAAGAAAAAAGATCTGCTATTTTCAACAAGCTATCTTGGCACATTTAGATACACAATTTTAAATTAATTAGATATATGAAATTTAAGAAATTCCTGTTTCCAGAGCCTGACCTATAACAGGACAAGAAATCATCTATCAGATACAATGTGTGTAGGTGGGAGTGGTGGGTCCACTTAAAGCCCAGACTTCTTCACTACTATACAACGCAGCCATGTAGCCAAAAACGATCTGTATCCCCTAAAGCTACTGAAATAGAGAAAAAAATAAGGCTGGGCACAGTGGCTCGTGCCTGTAATCCCAGCACTCTGGGAGGCAGGTAACAGAGGACTGCCTCAGCCCAGGGGTTAGAGACCAGCCTGGGCACTTGGCAAGACCTTATTTCTACAATAAAATCAAAAACTTAGCCAGGTGCAGTGGTGCACACCTGTAGTTCTAGTTAGTTAGAAGGTTGAGGAGGAAGGCTCGCCTGAGCCCAGCAAGTCGAGGCTGTAGTGACCATGAGTGTGCCATTGCACTCCAGCCTGGGCGACAGAGTGAGACTCTGACCCCAAAAAACAAACAAACAAACAAAAAGTCAAAGGCTAAGATTTGTCTCTTGTAATTTCAATGTCTTAAGGGAACGTCTGAGTCTTTATACCTATTAATCTTCTGAAATGCTCTCCTTCTCCTCACATGGTTAACCTCTACTTACACAAAAAAAGAATGAAACTTTAAAAACCAAATCCTGTCACTTTCCTCAAAATCCTCTAATGGTTTCCCGTCAGACTCAGACTAAAATCTAGCCCACGAGGAAGTCAATAATGCTTAATATGACTTTTGACAACAATGAAAATGTGCTATATCTGTGTTGCCCAATACAGTAGACACTACCCACAAACAACTAATGGGCACTTGAAATATAACTGATGAAACAAATCTTTAGTTATGTTCAATCTCAATAGTCACATGCAGGTAGTGGCTACTACAGTGGACTGCATGGCTTTAAACACCCCCATCTGCCCACCATGCTTCTGACTTCCTTGCTCACCACATTCCAATTTGCCTGTGCTTTTCCAGTCATCTGATTGTCTTGCCATTCTCTGAACATACATCACATTCTTGCTTCAGTCTTCATCCTCACTGTTCTCTCACTGCAGGATACACTCCCCCCAGATAATGTCTGCTCAGAAGGTGCCATACCAGCCTTTGAGCCCTATCTCTGAGCACTCTATCTAAAGGAGTGCCCCATCACTCTACACCCTTCATCCTGCTTTGTTTCCTTCATGGCACTTTCACTGACAGACATTACACTGTTTATGAGTCCTGTATACATCTGGTGTATTTCAGTAAGTTCCATATCTGCAGAGATTTTCTGTTGTAGTCATCATTTAACCTAAGCAATTAGAAACAAAGGTCTTCAAAACTGTATCCCAGTCATCTTTTTTCTTTTTGATATTCTTTTTGAGTTAGAGTCTCACTCTGTCGCCCAGACTGGAGTGCAGTGGTACGCTCCCGGTCACCGCAGCTTCACCCTGCTGGGCTCTGGTGATCCTTCCGCCTCAGCCTTCCAAGTAGCCAGAACTACAGGCATGCACTACCACGCCCGGCTAATCTTTGACTTACTGTAGAGATGAAGTCTCACCAAGTTGCCCAGGCGGGTTTCGAACCTGCGGGCTCAGGCAATTCACTCACCTTGGCCTCCCAAAGCGCTGGGATTACAGGCTGAGCCACCGAGTCCGGCCTACTCTGGTCATCTTGACAGAACTACCTGGAACTTCCTGCTCTGCTATCATCCTATACCATGCCGGTAGTCTTCATATTTTTCTGCTTATATAACTGCTAAAAGAATGCTTCCTCAAACACATTTTAATGACTTCTAATTTTTTTTAACCTGAAGTGCATATAATTGCAAAGGATGTAATTTATATGTGCTTTAACATTAACATAAGTTCTGCACTTACTCAAAATGAAAGCCAAAGTCAGTCTACCCAAAGGACTGTAAGACCCCCGTTTCCCCTCCAACGCATCTCCCACCTCTTTCCTCTTGGCATACTCTATCTCAGCCACCCTGGTCACCATGACATTTGTCAAACACACCAAGCACATTTCAATCTCTGAGGGTTTGCACTACTTGTTCCCTACGTTCGGAAAGATCTTTGAATTATCTGCATGACTTGTCTCTTTTTCTTTTTTTGAATCAGAGTCCCACTGTCACCCAGGCTGGAGTACAGTGGCATGCTCACAGCCACCGCAGCCTCCACCTGCTGGGCTCAGGTGATCCTTCCGCCCCAGCCTTCCAAGTAGCTGGAACCACTGGCATGTGCCACCACGTCTGACTAATTTTTTTATTTATTGTAGAAACGAGGTCTTGTCATGTTGCCCAGGCTAGTCTCGAACCCCTGAGCTCAGGTAATCCTCTGGCTCTGGCCTCTGCCTACCAAAGGGATTACAGGCTTGAGTCACCGTACCACCTGGCCAGTTTGTCTCTTTTATCAGGTCCCTTCTTAAACACCACCTTCTATGAAAGTTCTCTGCCTGCCACCCTATTTAAAAAAGAATATCACCCACTTACCACTCACTCTAGTATCTCTACTCAGATTGTCTTTCAACACAGCATTTACTGTTATCTGACAGGTAATTTTGTTTAATTTCTGCCTCATCACACAGGCAACAGAATGTAAGCTTCATGAGAAGGCATAAAATCAATATCATATTTTTAGCACCTAGAGCAATAGGAGCACATACTGAGTACTCAGAAATATTTATTAAATAAATGAACAAATAGGATTATTTCAAAAGGAGTTGTCTTAGTGAAAGAGTAAGGGCAGATAACAGATGACAAGGGGTTAAGCAATGATTCAGTCATTGCTATGAAGTCATGCTATTTTTTTTCTTTCTGTTTTTTTGAGAGGGATGGAGTCTCACTCCGTTGCCCAGGCTGGATGCAATGGCATGCTCACGGCCACCCCAGCCTCGACCAGCTGGGCTCCAGCAATCCTTCCACCTCCGCCTAATTTTTGATTTACTGTAGAGACGAGGTCTCACCAAGTTGCCAGGCTGGGTCATGCTTATTTTCTAACTCTGTCCATGGAACAATCCTAAAAACTATGATACCACACAAAATAATGAGGATCCTTCACACCCAGAGTTTAGCCTCTAAATACTACTCCTCACTAAAAGGAACCAGGCATGGGGCAGAAAATATACATGATGAAGCTGGAACATCTTTTGTATCTGAAAACAAGGGAGTGTTTAGAGACTGAAGGGGTCATGTTAAAAGGACACAGGAGGCTGGGGACCATGGCCCAGGCCTGTAATCCCAGCACTTTGGGAGGCCAAGGTGAGATCCCTTGAACCCAGGAGTTTGAGACCAGCCTGGGCAACATTGAGAGACTCATCTCTACAAAAAAAATTTTTTTTAATTGGCTGGGTGTGGTGGTACACACCTATAGTCTCGGGCACTCAGGAGGCTAATGCAGGAGGATCGCTTGAGCCCAGGAGTTCAAGACTACAATTAGCTGTGCTCATGCCACTGCACCTGAGCAACAGAGTGAGACCCTGACTTGAAAATAAAAAGGACAGAGGAGCTATCATAAAAGGCTCCTGTCAGACAAAATTGAGTTTTTGAGCAACAAATATAAAGACTATATTAGATTAAAACATACTAAATATAAATTCCTAAATCCTTAATAATACCTCCCCGCTAAAAAATAGAATAATTTAAAAGAACATCAGTCCCACTAACTCCTTTCTCTGGAAATTGGTAATTAAAGGGAAATAACAGTAGTCACATGTATTTCCAGTAGAATGAAATTAGCTGCTATTAATGAAGAAAAAGTTAATAAAGTCAATTAATAAATGTAAGAAGAATTTTATCTTAAAAGTCATAATTTTTGGCCAGTGTGGTAGCTCATGCCTATAAATCCAGCACTTTAGGAGGCAGAGGTAAGAGAACTGCATGAACTCAGGGGATCTAGGCCAGCCTGGGCAGCTTAGCGAGACCATGTCTCTACAAAAAAATTTTAAAATTATCCAGGCGAGTTGGCACACGCTGGTAGTTTCAGCTACTTAGGGGACTGAGGGGGAAGGATCACCTGAGCCCAGTAGGTTGAGGCTGCAGTAGCCATGAGCATGCCACTGCACTCCAGCCTGGGTGACAGAGTGAGACCCCAACTCAAAAAAAAAAAAAAAATCATGATTTTTACTGGGTGTGGAGGCTCATGCCTATAATGCCAACTCTTTGGGAGGCCAAGGTGGGAGGATCACTTGAAGTCAGAAGTTCAAGATCAGCCTGAGAAACAAAGCAAGACCCTGTAGCTACAAAAACTTTCAAAAAAAAAAAATAGCTGGACATGGTTGCACATGCCTATAGTCCTAGCGACTAGGGAGGCTGAATGAGAGGATTGCTTGAGCCCAGGAGTTCAAGGTTACAATAAGTTATGATTGCACCACCACACTCCAGCCTGGATGGCAAAGCAAGAGACCCCGTCTCTAAAAAAAGGAAACAAAAAATCAGGATTTTGTTATCCTAAATGAAACAACTTAAACATGAAAAGTATCTTAAATGATACTTTGGAGCAATATGAACAAGAGATGAAAAGTCAAGTTGAACTGGATATTTTCCAGTGCCAAAGCATCAATTTATAGAGTACTCACTGGTTGCCAAGAGGGAAAAACATAACTTTATAATAAAGAAATCTGATTGTCATTACCTACATCCAGTCATCGGTCATGGCATCTCTAGTAACAGTGAGACATGCATCTTTTAAGATGAAGTACATAGTATCACCTATTAAGTATTCTTGCCCAAAAAAAAAAAAAAATGTTCTTAATCTAATTAAGTCTTCATATCTTCACTTTTAGATTCCAGTTTACAGAAAATACAAGAGATAGGGAAGTTAAATGAGATCACGAGAAAGTAATCAGATAAATCCTTAAGATTAGATATTCTCTGTACAACTGACTTGCTCTCTTCAACAGGTCGGCATTTTAAAAAGGTTTGGGGTAGTCAATGCCAATCTAAACTAAAAGAAACCTAAGAGACAACAACTGAATGCAGTGCCACCATGGCAAAAGACTTTCTTGGCACAACTAGGAAAATGTGAACATAGACTGGAGATTAAGCAATATTATGAAATCATTGTTAAGTGGTAAAAGCAACATGATGGGGAGGTAAATATGTTTATTTTATGGAGGTGAATACTGATGTACTAAAGAGTGAAGTGTCACAATTCCTATGGTTAACTTTGAAACACTTACAAAATAAGTATGACAAAATATTAATGACTATCAATACTAGAAAATAAGCACATGGATAATTACTATTCTATCTTTCTGTATGTCTGAAAATTTTTCCAACTGAAACAAAGGCAGGCTGGGTGCAGTGGCTTATGCCTGTAATCCCAGCATTTTGGGAAGCGGAGGCGAGAAGATTGCCTGAGCCCGGGGGTTCGAAACCAACCTGGGCAACTTGGTGAGACCTTGTCTCTATAATAAATTAAAAAAAAAAAATTAGTTAGGTGTGGTGGCACACACCTGTAGGAAGGATTGCCTGAACTTAGAAAGTCAAGATTGCGGTGGCCATGAGTGTGCACTCCAGCCTGGGTAACAAAATGAGACTCTGACTCTAAAAAATGAAAAAAGAAAAAAAGGCAGATAAAATGTGATCTGTAGCTAAATGAATAATCTATTCTTTCCTTCACCATTAAGCTTCATAGAAGGAGAATGAAATACTACATGAGGAAGGTCTTGTTTTGTTGCTTCTAAGTCAGAACTTAAAATTACCTTCTTAGATTGAAGAAAATGAAACTAAAGAAAGAGAGCAGTTGAAGATTAAGGACAGAAGAAATAATTAATGAAGCAAGGACCTGCAAGAGACGGCAATAAATAACATCCTGTATCTTGAATTAGCATTATAAAAGAATAAAATACTGTATTCTGAACAGGAAAGAAAAAAGAACCCAGCTAGGTGTACAAGATGAAAGACAGCGGGTTCCAGAAGTTTGAAAATTATGGCTGATTACTTAGAAATAAGGTAACCTACTGAGGGCCAGGTATGGCCAAAAGGGGATAGGAGCTTGGAAAGAATGATAAGGTCTGAAATAGCCACTGTGAAGAATGGGAGACTAATCAAAGCCAAGATCAATACACATGGAGGGGCACAGGAAACATAAGTCACTGTCAGTGATCTCAGTAACTATGCGATAATCCTTGGCTACATGAATACAGGACACAGAAGGGCAGAGGAAGAAGCATACTTATTCAGGCCAGAGACCTTGATAAAGCAGAACAGGGACAGTATGACTATGGGAGTTAAAGAACTAGAAGGTCCGCCGTTCAACAAGTTAACAGAATAACTGCAGTTTCAGAAGTAGAATTGTACACGTGATAAGATCTAAGAGGAGAATCCGTTACCAAGGAGGTTAAGAACTTCATTATCCATCAGACTTTTTTTTTTTTTGAGTTGGAGTCCCACTCTGTCGCCCAGGCTGGAGTGCAGTGGTATGCTCACGGCCACCCCAACATCAACCTGCTGAATTCCAGTGATCCTTCCACCTCAACCTTTCAAGTAGGCGGAACTATAGGCACGCATTACCATGCCTAGGCTAATTTTTTTATTTGTTGTAGAGATGAGGTCTCACCAAGTTGCCTAGGCTGTTCTCGAAACCGTGGACTCAGGCAGCCCCCTTACCTCAGCCTCCCAAAGTGCTGGGATTACAGGCTTGA
>NW_007246410.1:0-28905 GCF_000164805.1 Carlito syrichta | reverse complement strand
GGGGGGGCTCAAGCCTGTAAAATAAATTCTCTGTTTGGCTAGCGTGATTTATTTTATGGTTGTTGTTTGCTACAAATTCCACATGCAGTGGCTAGTGTGATTTAAATGTGGTTTTGCCAAGTGGCAAATATTAAGATGACTCCTTTTTATCAGTTACAAAGCAGAGCAGCTTTTTGGTCTATAATGTCTCAACATGACGGTGGCTATTAGAAATGTAACAAGTAATTTATTAATAATAAAAGTTGAAGTTCATGAACTGGCTTGATTTTGTCAATTAGAGCCAAGTAATTTTTATTTTTTTTAAGAGACAAGGTATTGCTATGTCGCCCAGGCTAGTCTCAAACTCCAGCACTCAAGTGATCCTCCTGCCTCAGTAGCTAGGATGACAGGCACATACCATTGCATCCAGCAGAGCTAACTAATCTTAATGATTCTCACTCATATATAAATATACGTTTTGGAGTAGGAATCTCCATGACAGCAGTGCGTTGTACATGTTAATATAATTTCATGTTACTTCAGAAAAGATATTGGTAACTGCTAGTTGACAGTATTGTTATCATTTTAAACCAAAGAAACTACAGTGTCAGAAATGCTAACTACAATCTCAGGCTAATAATTAAGTACCAAAAGCTAGAAGAATAACAGCTATTGTTTTAATCAATATACTTAGTCTATTTTTAAAAAAAACGAACTAACGAGCCAAGACTGTTTATCTTGAACTTTATGAAATACATACTAAAAAAAGCTTCATTTGAAAGTAATACACAATAAATAAAATGTTAAGTTCTCAATCCATTCCTCCGGTTTATCTTGCTCATTATGCTGATCTTGAACCTGAGTGACACTCTGGGAACAAACTAAGAGGAAAAGAATGGCAACAAATGGGACCACATCACAAAAGTGGTTTTTAAAATAAAAACACATAGCTTGTGTGTGTGTGTTTGTGTGTACACACATAAATATATATACACACACATAGTATATATACACATATATACAGATACATATATATACATATATGCACCCTCATACCAGGCCCCAAATACCAGTCAGTGCAGAAAGGGAAAGGGAAGTTTTAAAGGTAGTACACACTAGTCTAAGGCACTACTATTAAAAGTAGTACATACCAGGTCAGGCTAGGTAGCTCAGCCTGTAATCCCAGCACTTTGGGAAGCCTAGGTGAGAGGATTGCCTGAGCTCACAGGTTCAAGGCCAACCTAGGCAACTTGACAAGACCTCATCTCTACAATAAATCAAAAAATTAGCTGGCATGGTGGCACGTCCCTGTAGCTCCAGCTGCTTCGAAGGCTGAAGCAGAAGGGTCACCTGAGCCCACCAGTCAAGGCTGCAGCAGCCATGAGCATGTCACTGCACTCCAGTCTGAGAGAGTAAGATTCCAACTCAAAAAAAAAAAGTAGTACATCCCAACATTAGCTTTGTGTTATACTGAAACCAATACCACCAAATAAAATAATACAGTTCTATAAATTAAGAAGGAAAACTTTACTTATTACTAGAATGTTTTGCCTCTTTCACTGAATTTCTGATATGCTTCAAAAACAACTCCAAAACTAAAAACAAAAATATAAAATACTTACTTTTTCATCTTTTTTGAGTTGTATTTGACTTGATAGGCTGCTTGAATTAATTTGTCTGGACCACAATCAAACTGATGTGGAATGACCTTCTGAAAGTGCTAAGATACAATTAAAGAAAAACATAAGAACTACTTAGTGCCATTTATTATTAACTAGTTAATAGTGAAATCCAAAGACATTCAAGAAATCATGAACTGACTTACCTGTAACATCCCTTCCATGTCAAGTTGCATCAGTTCTGCCTGATTCATTTGAAGAAGTGCTAATCCTACCCGAAACACTATTTCTAAACCCTGAGGAAACAAATTAAATAAAGCTAAATGTGCCTTATTCTTCTATCAACAAAAGCTAATCATTCAAAATAATACTAAGATAAATATTTAGGGATGTAATTTGCGAGGCTGGCAAAAATTTTCTGTAAAGAGTGAAACAGCAAGTAATTTCAGTTTGGTGGGCAACGTGGTCTATGTCACAATTGCCCAACAGTGCCACAGTAGCCCCAAAGCAGACATAGACAACATATAAACAAATGGCCAGGGCTGTGTTCCAAGAAAACTATTTATAAAAACAGGTGGAAGGCCAGAGTTGGCACACAAACCAGAATGGACTGGTACATGAATCATAGTTTGCCAATTCTGATCTAAACTAATTTTAAAAAGGTAATTCAAATTGATCTTCCTAAGATGTAATTAATAGAAAATAGAAGACAAAAGATCACTACCACACATCACTGACAATTAAAAGGACAACAATCTCCATGGTCACAGAATAGAAGAAAATTATATTAATTACTTCTTACTCTTTGGAGAGCAGAGGCACTATAGGATTATTAACTGTGAGGCAAATTTTACTTCCCACTAGTTCTTACTCTCTCAGTCAGGGGGTGATAAAGAGGTATGATTAAGAGTGCAGGCTCTAGAATTTGACTACTTGTGTTTGAATTCTGATTACTACACTACTTAAGTGCTGTGTGTCTGCAGACAAGCTACTTAATCTCTCTAAGTCTCGGTCTCCTCATCTGTCATCTAACAAATGGGAATGATAATAGTATCTACCTGATAGTGTTACTGTAAGGTTTAAATGAAATTATCTATGTAAGCAGTGAGATCGCCCACTTGAGCAATTTAGCACAGGACACACAGGTCCTTCATATTGCTCTCCTCACTGCCTTGCTCTCATTAACTCAATGACCCCTATGCTTAGCTCTTGTTCCTCGTCTGCCTATTAGCTTACCTCAGACATAAAGATATCAAATATCCTTGTTGCGATTGGTAACGGAAAAGTTGTAAGAAAGATAGTCAGAAACCAGGATGATGCATACATTGAGGTATGGAAACTCTGAGATTGAAAATGTACAAAGAGCTCTGGAAGATGCTCCTAAAAAGAAGAAAAGAATTTGTTAAAACAGTAAAATGTAGCATTTTAAATTAGACCATTGCATATGTAGAAGGTTAGCCTATACCAAACACAAAGATAAGATCAAGCATCAGGCTGGGCGTGGTGGTTCATACCTGTAATCCCAACACTTTGAGAAGCCAAAGTGTTGGGAGGAGGATCACTTGAGGCTGGGAGTTCAAGACCAGCCTGGGCAACATAGTGAGACTTTATCTATACAAAAAATAGAAAAATAAGCCAGGTGTGCCAGCATGCACGTGTAGTCCCAGCTACTTGGGAGACTGAGGCGAAAGGACTGCCTAAGCCCAGGGGGCTGAGGCTGCAGTGAGCCACAATTGTGACACTGCACTCCAGCCTGGGAAACAGAATGAGACCAGCAACTCAAAAAAAAAAAAAAAGGAGTAATCCCAGCACTTTGAGAGGTTGAGATGAGACAGGCGGACTGCCTGAGCCCAGGAGTTCAAGATCAGCCTAAGCAACATAGTGAGACCTCCGTTTCTACTAAAAAAAAATAAAAATTTTTAAATGTTTAAATAAGGAAAAAAAAAGATTAAGCATTATATGGAAAAGCTAAGATGTAAAAATTGATACTTTCAGGACAATGGCTATTATCTAGAAAGGAAAGAAGAAAAAAATGTGGAGTTGGAACTTTGACTACATCTATAATATTTAATTTATCATTAAAGCAAAACTGAAACAAATGAAACTTTTAGACTTGTTTAATCTTGTTGGTAGGTACATGGGTGTCTGACATTTTCTATCAACTATAACATTCCAAAAAGCTTTTAAAGAGAAAAAAATGCTATGCTAAAATATTCTGAGAAATTATCTACCATTGATCATCTATTCTTACCTTCTAAAGTAATAGGAAAAAACCCAATATACAGATGCACTAGCAATTCTGGTAATTCATAATGACACATTAATTAAAAAAATAACAACAGAGTTTAAGGTTGATAAAAACAAGTTTATTATTTCAGAAAAAAATTGAATTAAGAATCATCTTAAGATCTACTCTGGTCTTTTCTTTAACATGTAAAAACAAAACAAAACAAAAAATCACTATGTACCCCATAAATATGTATGCCAATTCTTAAAAAAATAAAAATAAGGCCAGGTGCAGTGACTCATGTCACTTTGGGAGACTGAGGTAAGAGGATTGCTTGAGCCCAGGAGTTCAAGACTTGCCTGGGAAATACAGCAAGAACTAAAAAATAAAAGTAAATAAAATTTTAAAAATTAGGCAGGCGTTGTGGTGTGTTCCTGTAGTCCGAGCCTGGGCAACAGATTGAGTCCCAACCCAATAAATAAATTAGTAAGAAAGCAAGAAGAAAGAAAGAAAGGAAGAAAGAAAGAAGGAAAGAAAGAAAGAAAGAGAAAGAACGAACATTTTATATATACCCTTCCTCCTACCACACAGAAAACACAGGATTTTATAAACCCAGTGGCTAAGGCTGTCAGGGGAAAGGAGACTGATAAAAATCATACCAGCCAAATCAGTAGCCTATTTCCATAAATTTTGTTCATTTAATTTCATTTAAGTAAATGAAAATATTTACATCATTATATTATAGGACAACATAGCAAGTGTACTTATATATATAAAACATAAAACTTCAATCCATAGAGGTAAAATATTTCAAAGATATTTTCCATTGATCTTGATTCTACTCCTGTTTTCTCTTCCCTCAAACATTCACTACAGAATGGGAGTCTTCAACCAGCAGCATAAAATGATGAAAACATTATGGGGGAGAAAAAAGACTGCAGGCTAGCAAAAAAGTAAGATAAAGAGGGAAAGGCAGCTGGGCTCGGTAGTTCAGCCTGTAATCTCGTGCCTTTGGGAGGCTGAGGTGAGTGGATTGCCTGAGCCCACGGGTTCGAGACCCGCCTGGGCAGCGAGACCTCATCTCTACAATAAATCAAAAAATCAGCCGGCATGGTAGCGCGCGCCTGTAATTCCGGCTACTCGGAAGGCCGAGGCGGAAGGATGGCCAGAGCCCAGCAGGTCAAGGCTGCGGTGGCTGGGAGTGGCCACTGCACTCCAGTCTGGGCGACAGCATGAGACTCCAACTCAAAAAAAAGAGGGAAAGGCCAGGGAGAGGTCTAAAGAGACAGTCTCAAAGTTAATGGACTGATGTCAATGTCATAAAGCTGCAAAGACAGTTTAGACTACATAACTATAACAGGATATAATAGGACATGATGAGGAAACTCATGCCCTTAGGTAATAGATTTATGGTACATTTGGCACTAATGATGAAGGTTTGAATATGAAAACTGCAGTCAAGCTCCAGCTGTGATCTACCTAAAGATAGCACCCAATCTGGAAGTCAGTCTAATTATGTGTTAAACAACCAAAAAATGATCAGGTGATTAATACACTGATTTCTTCAATTGCTTTAATGCTTTAAACACTACATTTGTTTAGTTGTCACTCAGAACAAGATGACAAATATATGAAGGCAATACGACTTTTCACCAACACTGCACTCTTACCTGTATCATGCATTCAAACTGATACATACAAAGACCCAATTCTGCCATACTTGGTTTAAAAAGCTCACGAAGTCTATAATCTTGCATTAGTTTAACAAATACACAAAAAGCTTCTTCTTCTGGCATCTACATTAGAAGAAAAAAACAACACAGGTTAATGTTCTGTGACACACAAATAACTGAAATTATATTTAAACCAAGTACCCACCCAACCATAAACACTGTTTTGGATGGCTGTGTGCCGCAATGTTAAGAGCAATGGGCTAAGAATGAGAAGGGTCTAATCTTCCATCCAATCACCAAAATTGAGAAGTTAGACAAATTTTACAACCTGAGACCAACTGCCTTAATGTACCTAACTCACTTATTCAACTAACAAATATTGATTTAGAACCAGATACTTTTATCTCCCTGGGTATATACCAGTGAGTAAAAGAAACACAACCTCTACTCTCAAGGATCTGGAACTTTCTAATGGAGGGAGGTAGACAATTCACAGAATAAATCAACTAATACATAAATATGTTATGGTCATCAATGCTATAGAAATAAAGTAGGGTAACAGAGAACGCTGAAGAGATACACTGTTATTTATATAGGTCAGGGCCAGGCGTGGTGGCTCATGCTTGTAATCGGCAGTATTTTGGAAGGGGGAGGCGAGAGGATCACATGAGCCCAGGAATTTGGGACCAGCATGAGCAGCACAGTAAGACCTTGACTCTATAAAAAAATAATAATAATAAAAATAAATAGCTGGCCTACTCCCATCTACTCAGGAGGCGAAAGGATCACCTGAGCCCAGGATGTTAAGGCTATGATGAGCCATGATCGTGCCACTGCACTTCAGCCTGCACAATAGAGTGA
Source organism: Carlito syrichta (assembly GCF_000164805.1). Classification (NCBI taxonomy): domain Eukaryota; kingdom Metazoa; phylum Chordata; class Mammalia; order Primates; family Tarsiidae; genus Carlito; species Carlito syrichta. Next base: position 22,546 of record NW_007246410.1, on the reverse strand, counting down.
GAACCTGACTCAATGAATTAATTAATTAATTAAAGGTCAGGGAAGGTTCTTTGATAAGGTAACATTTAAACAGAATCCTGAAGAAAGTAAGGAAACATCTGAGTCAAGAATAGTCCTGGAGGACAGCAGAGTACAGAGGCCCTAAGATGGACTCATGGTATGTCAGCAAATAAGAGACTACGTTAAATTACAAGTCATGTCAGGAGTGGCGGTTAGATTACAGAGTAGAAAAAAACAGGGAGCCAAACACATGGGGCTTTAGAGGCCACTGTAATAATTCTGAATTTCACCTTAAGTGAGATGGGAAGAGCTTTTCAAGGATTCTGAGCAAAAATGATGTGCTATAACATAAGTGTTAAAAAAAAGTAAAATAAGTTTTCAAATTATCTGAAATAGGAAATTACATCAAATAAGATAATGAATGAGAAAGCTGTATAAAGACCTGCAGAGATATTCAGAATATTTAGGCAAAGAACATTATCCAAACAACTATCTCAAAAAAAAAATAAAGCCATCTTTCTCAAAATAATATGTTTTGCTAATTCTCATTCACTCCTGTTTTACCAGTATGTTTCAAAACAGAACACCCCTAAGGATCTCTAGGCATTCTTCTTACTGAAAACAATGCATTTCCCCCGGCCTTTACACAGTCCTGGACAGAAGCCAAGAGTTACTCTTGGCAAAACATGTCTTCCTTCCTCCCAACACACATAGCCACAATTTTGCCTTGGAGACTATCCCTATTAATCCTACCAAGTACTTACAGCCCCACTGACTTAAGTCAATCACCACAAGAAGCCCAAGATTCAAGAACTCTCATCTTATGTTTCTGCTGTTCCTCTGATCTGACTCCATTTCCAATCTTGCCTAAATCTTTTCCACAGCAATTTCTGGACCCATATCCTGCCATCAATAAAATATTCTACCTGAGCCTTATTCTCTTTTCCAAATGTTCCTCTCTTCTTTTAGATGAAATCTGACTCTCCCCAAAAATATTTCAACACTGAAATCTGGCTCTCCCTTAAGTTGGTTGTTTTCTCTCCCACAGCACTGGAAGGGCAAGTGAGGCCTTCCAACTAGTCGTATCAACACTGCACTCTTATCACAAACTACAGGAAATTTTAAGTCCCTGGGTAGTCTTTTTTTTGTTTTTTGGCAATATCAATTATCTCCTGTTATGGATGTTTATATTAATAATATGTATTAAAACCTTTTCCCTTTACTGTAGATACAGATTTTCACTTTCCTTTTTATGTCCTCAGGTGATTTCATCATTGTGCAAACATCAGGGAGTGTACTTACACAAACCTAGATGGAAAAGACTACTACACACCTAGGCTCTATGTTACAGCCTATCACTATCCTACGCTACAAACTTGTACAGCATGCTATGTCCCGAATACCATAGGCAACTGTAACACAATAGCAAGTATTTGTGTACCTAAAAATATCTAAACACAGAAAAGGTAAGGTAAAAATATGGTGTTATAATCTTATGGGCCCACCATCATACATGCAACCAGTCTATCATTGACTGAAATGTCATCACACAGTATATAATTATAATTTCCCTTTTTATCTTACAAAATTTCTTCTCTTTTGGAGATATCAAACAAGTGTCATCATTCCCTTTCCCCTTTGTAATAGCATTGATATGGGAATTGGAAGGTTTTTGGTTTTTTTGTTTTTAAACAGAGATGTTTTTAGCCAGGTACATTGGCTCATGCCTATAATCCCAGCACTTCAGGAGGCCAAGGTGAGAGGACTGCCTGAGCCTGCGAGTTTGAGACCAGCCTGGGCAACTTGGGAGACCTCATCTTTACAATAAATTTTTTTAAAAATTAGCTGGGCATGGTGGCGTGTGCCTGTAGTTCCAGCTACATGGAAGGATGAGGCAGGAGGATTGCCTGAGACCAGCAGGTCAGAACTATGGTAGTCATGAACATGCTACTGTACTCCAGTCTGGGTGACAGAGCGAGACTCCAACTCAAAGAAAAAAAAGAGATATGTTTTTAAAAACAAGTTGAGGTAATTTGGCAAAAGTAAAAGGAGACGGAAAAAATATTATCACTGGATCCTTCTCAAAAACATTGAAACAATGATGACAAAAATTGCCGGGCTCGGTAGCTCAGCCTGTAATCCCGCGCCTTTGGGAAGATGAGGTGAGTGGATTGCCTGAGCCTGCAGGTTTGAGACCCGCCTGGGCAACCTGGTGAGACCTCATCTCTACAATAAATCAAAAAATTAGCTGGGCGTGGTAGCGCACGCCTGTAGTTCCAGCTACTTGGAAGGCTGAGGCGGAAGGATCGCCGGAGCCCGGCAGGTTGAGGCTGCGGTGGCCAGGAGCGGCCACTACACTCCAGTCTGGGCGATGGAGTGAGACTTCACCTCAAAAAAAAAAGAAAAAAGAAAAAATGTAACACCGAGTGGCATATACAAACATGAAGAACCACTTACACTCAGTTTTTTGTTTTTGTTTTAGTTGGAGACTCACTCTGTCACCCAGGTTGGAGTGTAATAGCACACTCACAGCCACTTCCGCCTCAACCTCCCAAGTAGCAGGAAATACAGGCACGCACTACCATGCCCAGCTTTTTCTTTTTTAATTGTAGAGACGAGATCTCGCCAAGTTGCCCGGGATGGTCTTGAACTCACAGGCTCAGGCAATCCACTTGCCTCGGCCTCCCAAAGTGCTGGGATTATAGGCTGAGCCGCTGAGCCCAGCCCACTCAGTTGTTTTATAGTCATTCCTTTCCATTAGGAAAAAAAAAAGCAAAACACTTGAGTCCTAGAGCAACATGCTGCTAAATACTTCCTCTGTGACAATGAGCTGGTAAGAATCTGTGTCTTTTGCAAAGGTCTAACGCAAACAATATACAAATTTTATAGGAGTAGTAAAACATAAAAAATATGTACCAGCACGTTTCACCATTTTAACACAATATGTACTAGCTTTGTAAATTTTAAGAGACTCTCTGAGTCTCTAAAAGTTTCTAAACTAAAGTGTTGGGAGACAATATAGCATATAGGTTATAAGAGCATAAACTGTGGAAACATAAAGAGGAGCTTTTGAATCCAGTTATGCGAAGCTTTCTACCTTATGTCCCTGGGCCATAAATGATTATTGGTGTGGTGATACATTAGTGCCACTGACAAAAATAGCTAAGTAAATTAATCACTGAAATAGCACTGATTACTTCATTGGTGGTAATGATATTCACTCAAGTGTGTTTCACTGTTTGCCCTGTCTTGGAGGAAAGTGAAAACACTGTAGGATTCCTGAATAAATAGGTCAGCTGTTGTGAGATTCAGAATCAAGTAGGGGAAAACTGCTCTTCAGATGCCCAGCAGAAATGACTGCCAAGAGGTTATTTGCGAGCTAGCAAGAAACAAAAGGAATAGAATTGTGACAAAAATCACGAGACTGATAATAAGGATGTCTGAGTTCAATAGTGAAAGGCCTACCAATACTGAACAATTACAAATTGTATTACCTCGTATAACTCTCACAATTAATCTGAAAAGTAGATAGTATTATCTAATTGTTGCTAAGAGAGAGGTTAAATAATCTAGCCTAAATTCACAGAGCTAATGCAAAGCTGAAATAAAAAAACCAGACTACATGACTCAAATCAAGTTATTCACACGGTTCCATTTCAGGAATAAAAATCTGAGACTAAATAAAGAGTAAGATGGGCCTTTTAAAAGTTTCTTTTCAACAAAGCTAAAGAGATAGCACTATACATCATTTCCTTTCAAAGTTATAATTGTCCTGCCCATGCCTGAATTCTAACAACACTCCACCCAAACCCACTCCAAAATAAGTCACTATATCCTTGTGGGGATAAAAGTGACTGAGTATCACTACTGTGGAACACACAGCAAGAGAGACATAACAAGTCTTTAGCTCCATGGCAAATTAAATTCCTTCATAAATTTCCAAAGATGTTGTACAACATAAATGAGATTTTCATAACAACACTTTAATCATGTCCTCTTTGGTTGGAAAAAAGATTAGCCCTCATTAAATGTTCCCAGGGTTTAAAAAGATACAAGGTTTAGTAGAATATTTCAAATGTGCATGGCGGGGAGAGAGTCGAAACCCAAACCTTGTCTTCATGGATACACCAATACAACAAATACTCACATGTTCCCCATGATTCTAAAATTTTTTTTAAATTACATACAATAAAATAAAAATAGAAAGACACAAGTAGATTACAGATGAATCTGCTTAGCCTCCTAAAGTAAGGAGGAATATGATGTGAAGACAATGGGATTTTGCCAAAGCTAGTGAAACTAAGGGACCAAGAAGAGGGCATGAAAATGCCTTGCTTTTCTCCTAGAATACATTCAATAGATAAGGGGGGAAAAGAGGAAAACTAAAAAAATAAATAAATAAAAGGAAAATAAATGTACCAAGAAGTTAAAATTTCATTTGATGGCAAGATATTACTGATGTTATTTCAACACTTAATCTTTTAAAGTACAAACTAAATATTTCTATTCAAATTAAGTACCTAGGGAAAAATATCTACTTATATTTAATAAAAACAAAGATGATTTTTACACTCTTGAATTCAACTTTAATAAAGAATGTAATTAGACATTTAATGCTTCTACTAACTTACCTGCATAAGCAATAATCCAACTATAAAAGCACTTCCTTGACAGTAACCAACTTCACGATCCACTAAAGAATATGCCTAAAAAGTAAAAATATTGTTCAAAATACATAGTAAATATATCTTCCTTCTCCAAAAACCTAAAACTGGTGAGACAGGTTAAAAGACCACTTATTTTTCAGATTAGCTTTTGATTGCTTGTTATAGATTTATCCGATAATCTTTTTTTCTTTTGAGTTGGAGTCTCACTCTGTCACCCAGGCTATAGTGCAGCAGCATGTTCATGGCCACGGCAGCCTCAGCCTTCCAAATAACTGGAACCAAAGGCACACACCACCACACCTGGCTGATTGCTACTGTAGAGGTGAGGTCTCACCAGTTGCCCAGGCTGGTCTCAAACTCCTGGGCTCAGGCAATTCTCTCAACTCCGCTCCCAAAGTGACTGCAGGCATGAGCCACCATACCTGGCCCTATAAATATTTTAGAAGCAAATGTTTTATTACATAAAATTTTCTTTTGGCATTTTTCTAAGTCCAAATTGGCTAAGTACAAAAAGTAAAGGAATTTGTTCCCAGGAAGGTAATAAGGCTTAAAAATCAAGTAAAATTTAGGCCAGGTGCTGTGGCTCATGTCTGTAATCCCAGCACTTTGGGAGGCCAAGGAAGGAGAATTGCTTGAGCCCAGAAGTTTGAAACCAGCCTAGGCAAGCAACATAGTGAGAGCTCATCTCTATTAAAAAATGAAAAACGGAAGGGGACAGTAATATAAAAATTAAAAATTTTTTTTAATTTAAGATTTTTTTAAAAAATGAAAAACATTAGCCAGGCATGGTGGCATGCACCTGTAGTTCCAGCTACTGGAGAGGCTGAGCCCAAGTGGTCAAGGTTGTGGTGAGAGGTAATTGTGCCACCGCACTTCAGCCTGGGTGACAAAATGAGATCCTGTTGCAAAAAAATCAAGTAAAATTTGTATCTGATATAGACAAAACCAGAGCAGGATTAAGGCAAAGGTTTGGCAAAATTGAAATGATTTAACAGGAAATCGGTATTTCACAGAAGTAGCTGAAAGAAAAAGAAACTATGGAAAGGGAAATGGCTATTAAATAAAAATTACAGTGGTACACCTCTCGAGGGCTAAGTGTTCTTACCAATGCTGGCCATAGTAAGCAGAAAAATTTGCTGAAAATTTTGCAGCAATGATAGAAGAAACCCGCATCCCAGGCTTTGAACCTCACAGGGTAAGTTATCCATTTTCATAGAGGATCTCTCTGTGGTATGTGATTTATAGGTTATTTCATATAATTCCAGCAAATAATGCTGAATAATGTGATAAATTATCTAACAAGTTCTCCACGCCAGATAGAAATGCAGCATCAAAATTAAGGCATAAGTTATGCTAAAACCAATTTTACTGCCAAAGTCAACTGATTATTGTGGCATAAACCCATGCTTTGTTGTGAAAAATGTATTTCAAACTTCTGAGAATTCATTTCAAAAAATGAACAAATAAAACTTACCTTCATTACATTAAATAAAACCTCCTGTCCAAGGCTATCTTTTTCCTTAAAAAAATTGTGTTCAGGATAAGTTCTAGCAATGTCCCTTCGGATCAGTTTTTCACAAGGTGAAGTCATTTTCAGGAGTTCTGAATACTGATCCTTAATTGGCATACTCTGTGCACTGCATAAAAGTTGCCAAACAATTGCTCTAAAGTGGTGAGGTATCCCTTTACGAACAAGTTCCTAAAAATAAAAACAAAAAAATTTAATGGATTATTTAAATCTCCTGTGTTGTGAGCCAAAGATGATTATTGGGGGTTAGAATGAAGCAGAAGACTTTATCAAATTTATAACAGAAAGTTAGTTTTATAATAAGACTAGAGAAATTTTCAAGGTAGGCTAAGATTGAACTCTTGGATGTATCCTGTTCTGGTCAAGGGGCTACAATGCCATGGATAAATTCTAGACACTTCACTCAGCATGTGGCCTCTAGGGTAATGAACTTGATAACTGCAGAGCTGTCAATGATGGTACAGTATCCATCACATTTCAAAGGGCTACTGAAGGCAAAAACAAAAGTAAAAATACTGTAATTCAAGAATGCAGGATATCACAACTTCATTTCCCAATCCATAAAATGAGAGAATCAAACTAATTTCTAAAATAATTTTCAGGACTATATGTCTACATTATCAGGATTTCTCTAACCAACTGATACTTACAAATTAAAATGTCTGTGGGTATAAATAAATGAAAACCTATAAAGCAGACCTCTTACTATATAGCTTGGAAATTACCAGAATTTGTTTTTCTTCGAATCCCTATTAATCCATGCCTGAAAAGCAAACTTTGGGATAAAAGAGAGAATTCCAACAAAAAAACAAGAATACCTTAACTTGCTTTTCCTTCTTTTTGCGTACATCTTCCCATTCATTAACAATTCTTCCCCAAAGAATCCAAGAATCTTCTTCAAGGTGGCTGAGGTTGCTAGAGGCTGATGAACTTGATATAAGAGAAGAGCCGCTGTTCCTTCTGGACCCATTTACAGACCTTAAGGACTTACTATCCGTTTCTAATAATCTAAAACATAATTAAAAATTGTTCAAGATCTCATCTCACAGTGATAGTGATGATACTTAGAGCTTTACCATCACAATTCAGCCATTGTTTTAAAACACAGTTTTCATAATGTGCATAATTTACACATTTTTGGTTGGCATCAATAAAAATAACTGCTATAGTTTTTCACCTATGCATAGCAATTTCAAAATACAAAATAGCAAATCATGTTAAATATTCTAGTACTACTGGCCCATTACAATTTCCCTTCATCTCCATTAAAAATCATAATTAAGGGAGTCAGATGCAGTGGGTCATGCCTATAATCCCAGTGCTTTGGGAAGCCAAGGTTAGAGGATTGCTTGAGCTCAGGAGTTCAAGATGAGCCTGGACAACATAGCGAGACCTGGTCTCTACAAAAAGTCAAAATATTGGCTGGCCATAGTGATGCACACAGTCCCAGCTACTCAAGAGGCTGATGCAGGAGGATCACTTAAGCCCAGGAGTTCAAGGTTGCAGAGAGCCTGGGTGACAGAGTTAGACTATGACTCAAGACATAAATAAATAGATTAATTAATCAATTATTAAATTAAGGGAAATATGAGAAAAGTGGTTTGGGCAGCCTTCAGAGAAAAAGAACTCACCACTTAGAAGAGGTACAACAAATTCTATGAAATAACAATCCTATCCAGTTTACAATGTATCTAGGGCTTTAAAAGTAAGGCAAAGCAATAAAAATATTCTATAATATATAATTCTAGATTCTCTTGAGAAAGAAAAAGATAGGGCAAAACCAGGCTCGGACTCCGCAGTAAGAACAAGGTGTAGCCGAGGAGAAACCTCTTTCTTTCGATGAGGAAGGACTTTGATCCACTCACTCTGCAATCCCTACTGTCCCTAAAACTCAGGTCAACTCACAGTTGCTGTTTATCATCGGCCTTACATTGTTAAACTGGAGCCTCTTCTCTCTTAAAAGCCTTGTTGACTTTTGAGTTTGTGACCCTGTGAGGCCTCTTTCTATCTGCCGAAAGATGGGTGAAGATAATTTCACTATGGACTTTGCAGCAACTTGGATGGATTTGGAGTCTACAGTACTCCATGATCTATCACAGAAACAAAGAACTGAGTACCACATGCTCTCACTCATTTAGTGGACCCTGAACATTTATCATAATACTACATGAAAGGGATTAGCAGATGAGGAACACCGCGGGGGGCAAGGGGCACATAACATCAATAAGTGTACCTGATCCCAAACCAGGCAAAGTGGGGACCAAAGGGAGGCCTAAACTTTACCTGCACGATGACCACTTATCTACCTAAACCTGAATTGTACCCTGTATGTTTAAAATTTTAAAAAAAGAAGAGTTAACCATGGCAAAAAAGTGATAATCAGAATGTTGAAAAGCAAAAAAAAAGATAATTTCAAAGATCCAACCAATGACTCAGTACAACATGAAGCCCTTTATTTCTTTCACATATGCACAGTCTATAAAGGAAGGTTGGGAAATGTGGCTCTATCACTGTAAAAATGTAAACTAGGTCCTAAGTAATACATTTGTGTTCTATTTAATACAGTTCCTACTCACTTTCAGTAATTTATTCAGAAAAAGTCAACTGCTTAGGGTACAAAAAATGCTCACAATACTAATGTATAAAATATAAAAACTGAGAAAGGAGGCCAGGCGTGGTAACTCAAGCCTGTAATCCCAGCACTTTGGGAGGCCGAGGTGAGAGGACTGCCTGAGCTCAGGGGTTCAAGACCAGCCTGGGCGACTTGGAAAGACCTCCTCTCTATGATAAATCAATTAGCCAGGTGTTGTGGTGGGTGCCTGTGGTTCCAGCTACTTGGAAGGTTGAGGCGGAAGGATCACCTGAGCCCAGCAGGTCAAGGCAACCTGGGTGACAGAGTGAGACTCCGATTCAAAAAAAAAAAAACCTGAGAAAGAAAAGAAACATATGGGCCAAATCCTATTTAGCAGATTACAGAACTATCCTTTCAGAGCCAGATATATATCCTACTTATCTTAATTTTTTTTTTTTTTTTATCATTTTGTCTCATGCTGAAGTGCAGAGGTACAGTCAGAACTCACTGCAGTCTCAAACTCCCGGGCTCAAACAGTCCCACCTCAGTTTTCAAGAACTTGGGACTACAGGCACATGCCACCACACCGAGCTAATTTTTTTTTTTCATTTTATGTAGAGACAGCGTCTCCCTATGTTACCCAGACTGGTCTCAAACTCCCGGTCTAATGTGATCCTCCACCCTCAATTTCCTTCAGTGCTGAGATTACAGGCATGAGCCACAACCTCTGGCCTATGAAAAACTTAAAAATCAATAATTAGGGAGCCAGCCCTACACTTTTAAAAATGAGTAAGAAAGCCGAGCACAGTGGCTTATGCCTATAATCCCAGCACTTTGGGAGGCAGAGGCAAGAGGATTGCCTGAGCCCAGGGGTTCCAGACCAGCCTGGGCAACTTGGCAAGATCTGGTGACACATGCCTAAGGTCCCAGCTACTTGGAAGGCTGAGGTGGAAGATCTCCTGAGCCCACCAGTGGTGTTTGTAAACTTGCCATTACACTCCAGCCTGGGCAACCAAGTGAGACTCTGACTCAAAAAAAAAAGCGTTAAGAGACTTAAACTGACAGTTTCCAAAACAAGATAGTCACATGACCAGTAAGTACTTGAAAAATGTTCAACATCTTCAGCCATGAAGGAAATCCACGTTAAAACCAAACTACATACACATTAGAATGGCTACAATTCTAAAGACTGACCATACCAAATGTTCGCCAGAATGTGAGCAATTGCAATTCCTATCAATAACAGAAGTATAAAGTAGTTTAGCCACTTTCAAGCACTATTTCACAATTCCTCTGAATGGAAAAATGCATTTTTTTTTTTGAGTTGGAGTCTCACCCAGACTGGAGCACAGTGGCCGCTCCCGGCCACCACAGCCTCGACATGCTGGGCTCCGGTGATCCTTCCGCCTCAGCCTTCCAAGTAGCTGGAACTACAGGCGTGTGCTACCACGCCCGGCTAATTTTTTTTTGATTTATTGTAGAGATGAGGTCTCGCCAAGTTGCCCAGGCGTGTCTCGAACCCGCGGGTTCAGGCAATCCACTCACCTCACCCTCCCAAAGCGTGAGATTACAGGCTGAGCCACCGAGCCCAGCTGGAAAAATGCATTTCTATAAGGCACAGCAAATAAATGAAAACATATCCAGAAAAGACTTGCAGCTGAAAGTTCATAGAAGCTAAAACCAGAAATAACCCACATGTTCAGAAAAATAAATGATCAAATGGTGGTATGGTCATTCATTGAAATACTACTCAGCATCTGCTGATATATGCATCAACATGGATGAATCTGAAAGGTGTTACATTAAATGAAGATGCCAGTGCAAAACAGTACATGCTATACGAGTCATTTAGATTAAGTTCAAGAGCAAGCATAACACAGAAGAAAATATGGGAGTAAATTTCCATGACTTTGAATTAGGTAAAGCCTTCCTAAACATGCTCAAAATCACAAGCGATAAAAGAAAAAAATAGATAAATGATAATTCATCAAAATTAAAAACATTTTGTACTTTACTGGTTACTATCAAGTAGGTGAAGACAACACAGAATGGGAGAAAATATTTGCAGGCTCATGCCTGTAATCCCAGCACTTTGGGAGGCAAATCATAAGGGAATTGTATGTAGACTATATAAAGAATCCCTACAAATAAATAATAAAGAGATGATCTAATTTAAAAATGAACAAAGTCCAAGCGCAGTGGCTCACACCTATAATCCCAGCACTTTGGGAGAATGAGGTGAGAGGACTGCCTGAGCCCAGGAGGTCGAGGTTGTGGTGACCCATGATCATGATCATGCCACTGTACTCCAGCATGGGCAACAGAGTGAGATCCTGATGCAAAAGAGGGAAGAAAAGAAGGAAGAAGACATACATCTGTAAAATTAAATATGCCAACACTTAAAAGTAGAGGGTCTTAATACAGAAGAAGCAACTTTTCAAACAAGAGGTTCAAATATCTCTTCTAATGTTACACCAAAGAAACAGGATATCAATGTGCTGTGAGAAAGACAACAACTTGCCAGCTTTAAAAAAAAGGCAAATGAGTAACAACAACAAACCTAATTTTTAGTCCATTTAGGCTACTATAACAAAATGTCGTGGACTGGGTAACTTAGAAACAACTGAAAATTTTTATTCACAGTTCTGGAGGCTAGGAGGTTTAAGATCAAGGCACCAGCACACATGGTATCTGGTGAGGACCATTCTTCACAGATGGTGCCTTCTATGTGTCCTCACATGACAAAGGGGCACAAGGGCTCCCTCGAGTCTCTGGATAAAGGCATTAATCCCATTTCTGAGGGCAGAGCCTCCCAGAGGCCCACCTCTTAATATTGTCACGTTTGAGATTAGATTTCAACACACTAATTAACACACTAAGTTTGGAGGAAAACAAATAGTCACACCACAGCAAAACTACAATCCTAACTCAGAGAGGAGTCATACCCTTTCATGTCAACAACATTAAGCACAAATTCATGTCTTAGAGCAACAGAAATACTGTAACAAAGGAAGAATTAAGAGAAAACACAAGGGATTTGCACAGAAAACAACTCAGAAACAGCATAGAAAAAAAAGAGGCACCTAAATTACAGAAATCACTCTAGTTCTGAAAAACAGAGATTTTTCTTTGGCTTTATTTAAGATGAGGCCTCAGAGAAGGCCTATTGACTCCTCCCAAATCTTCTGATCAGAAATTAATGTTATGGAGATTACTTTATACAAACATCCCAGGCACATGAGCCTAGCAGACTTATTCTTAGACTTATTTTATTTTATTATTATTTATTTTTTGAGTCAGAGTGTCACTCTGTCACCTAGGCTGGAGCACAGCAGCACACTCACAGCTGCAGCAGCCTCAACCTGCTGGGTTCAGGCAATCCATCCTTCTGCCTCAGCCTTCCAAGTAGCTGAAACTACAGACATATGCCACCACGCCTGGCTAATTTTTTTATTTATTGTAGAGATGAGGTCTCACCATGTTGCTCAGACTGTTCTCAAACCCCTAAACTCAGGCAATCCTCTAGCCTCTGCCTCCCAAAGTGCTGGAATTACAGGCACATGCCACTGTGCCCAGCCTGACTTCTTAATTTTAAAAATGAATATCTTAAGCTAAGCTAGTTGCCACAGAAAGGGTAGTATAATGAATTCCTTTAATTAATCATATCAGCAAATTATTTAGGAGATCAGACAACTGATAAAAAAATTTAAAACAATCCTCAATGAAAATTAAAAAAGAATAAAGAGTTCTTCAGGTCCCTTCCCACCTTGGGAGCTTTTCTGTGCTCTCAATAAATTTCGCTAAAAAAAAAGAGTTCAAATAAAGATCTAAAGACCTTTCTTATGATTAAAAATACATGAATTTTTAACAGAGCTGAAAATATCTATTTAGCTTGCAAGCTTTTCAATTCCTTAGTGCTGCTGGATATTTTATATAGATAATCCTCAGGAAAACTGAGGAAATGCTGTGGCGGTAAAATTATAAGTAATATGAACATTAGATCATCTAGAAACAAACTATGGAAATATAATCTAATCCACTTACATAATTTTAAATGTTCTAGTAGTCATATGTAAAAGTTTTTAAAAGACCAGGTGGCACAGGTACAGAGAAAAGTGTTGAGGGGAGTGCAAGCTAGTTCAACCTCTTTGGAAAGCAGTGTGGGAATTCCTAAAAGAACTAAAAACTGACCTTCCATATGATTCAGTAATCCCTTTCCTGGGATTATACCTAGAGGAACATAAATCATTCTACAAAAAAGACACAGGCACACGCATGTTTATTGCCGCACTATTCACAATAGCAAAAACAAGGAATCAACACTACTGCTCATCAAAAGTGGAGAGGATTTTTTAAAATGTGGTACATGCTGGATGTGGTGGCTCACGTCTATAATCCCAGCACTTCAGAAGGCAGAAGTGAGAGGATTGCCTAAGCCTATGGGTTCGACCAACCTCGACAATATGGCCAGGCCTTGTTCCTACAATAAATCAAAAACTTAGCCAGGCATGGTGGCATGCACCTGTAGTTCCAGCTAACTTGGAAGACCGAGGAGGAAGGATCACCTAAGCGCAGAAGGTTAAGGCTGTGGTGGCCGTGAGTGTACTACTGCACTCTAACCTGGGCAACAGAGTGAGACTCTAACTCACAAAAAGAAAAAATTGTGGTACATCTACACAATGGAGTATTACGCAGCTATAAAGACAACAAAATCATGAACTTCACAGCATAATGGATGGAGGATGGAGTTGGAGACCATAATACTAAGCAAACTATCACAGAAACAAAGAACTGGACGCCTCATGTTCTCACTCATTAAGTGGGCCCTGAACATTAGTCACATTGGCATAAGGAAGAGATTGGCAGCTGCTCGGCACTGCTGGGAAGGGAAGAAGGGAGGAGTGTGGGGACACATGACAATACAAAGCATACCTGGTCCTAAACCAAGGGAGTGAGGGCCAGCTAGAAGCCCAAACTTCACCTGCATGCTTATGTAGAAAATCCTCACTTGTACCCACATCTCTATAATTAAAAAAAAGACCAAGTGAACTTAATTTTAACTATTTTATCAAATATAGTTGAAATGTCATTTCAACATGTAGTCAAAAAATTTTTAATTAATGAGGTGCTCTACTTTTCAAACCAAGTCTTCAAAATTCAGTGTACATTTTACTCTTACAACACACTGCAAATCAGACCAGTCACATGTTAGATAGTTAATTGCCACATATGACGGCTAGCTACTATGCTGAACAACGCAGATCCAGCTGCTGGTAAGACAAAAAATTGTATAGACTAAGGTTTCCAAGAGTCTTGCTTGCTACTCTTTTTAACCACAAAATACATTTATTAGTTTAAAATTATTCTTTCCATTTCTTCATTCTTGAATCTCAGTTCCCCAATACACTAAAAAGCAAAATATCATTGCAAATAACAGAAAGTAAAAGGAAACAAGCATGGTTACAATGACAACTTTTAAACCATATAAGCAACGGCTTCCTCAACAGTTAAATTAGCAACATTCTCCTCCTTCAATAACGTGCAATCCTCTTACACTTGAAGCTTACCTCCAAAAATTCATCTTTGCCAAAGGCTTTCTGTTTTTAAAATGAAAAAGAAAGGCACATTTAACACACAGGGGGGAGAAAACTGTCCTACTTCAACTTTAAAGTTATTAATTATTAACTTTCATCAAATAGATCTTTGACACTGCATTAAACCATTTCCTCATATCTTTCTGGAGTTGCCACAAGCACTTACTTTTTAAAAGTTAATAGCTGCAGTAAAATTATGAAAAAAGAGTTTCTTTACAGAATTTGATATTTTCATGTTTCTTCAATTTTTAATTTTCTATTTTTATACCCTCTGAATCAAAGAGAGTTAATACAACCAGAGACTTTTCTATGTTTGGGGAAGGGAAGGATACATCCAAAATAAAAGCATCCACTCTGTTATGCTATACATTGCATCTCATAATTTTTAATATTTTAAATATGTAATGTACACCTCTGTATTAGAATCCACAGAAATGATCAGAGAGATTTTAAATTATCATTCTTACAATTTTTCCCCAGACTTAATATACTGGTGTGGTGCTAGGACAGAGCAAGAGGAAGTGAGCTAGTGTTTGTCATTTTTTTTTTTAATTGAAATTAGAGAGATGGGTTTTTTCACTAAGATTATTCTAAGGCAAAATAAGATGGCACTGTATTCACCCATTCTCTACACATAAATCCTTCCCATGAGTTCTGGGTCTATAAGATTTTTAAAAATATACACACAAACACACACACCTCAAAATCTGAACACCAAAAAGTTCAAATTTTTGGCCAGGCATGGTGGCTCATGCCTGTAATCTCAACACTTTGGAAGACCAAGGCACCTTGAGACTAGGAGTTCAAGACCAAGTTGGGTAACACAGCAAGCTCTTCATGTATACAAAATTTAAATTTTAAAAATTAACCAGGCGTGGCAGCACATGCCTGGAGTCCAAGCTGTTCGGGAGGCTGAGACAGGAGAATTACTCAATCCATGAATTTGCAGTTACAGAGAGCTATGATCATACCACTGCACTCCAGCTAAAGAGACAGAGTGAGACCCTATCTCTAAAAACAAAGTTCAAATTTTTTGTACCTCCACAGAAGAAAAAAGGGTGGTTTAACTTTCTGCTCCTTTTGTTTCTTCAAGTTTTTGTCAATATCTTTTTTTTTTTTTTTCTGTTTTTGAGTTGGAGTCTTACTCCATCGCCCAGGCTGGAGTGCAATGGCACGCTCATGGTCACTGCAGCGTCGACCTGCCAGGCTCTGGCATTCCTTCCGCCTTAACCTTCCAAGTAGCTGGAACTACAGGCACATGCTACCACACCCAGCTAACTTTTTGATTTATTGTAGAGATGAGGTCATGCCAAGTTGCCCAGGCTGTTCTTGAACCTGTGGGCTCAGATAATCCTCTCACCTTGGCCTCCCAAAGTGCTGGGATTACAGGCTTGAGCCACCGTGCCCGGCCATCAATATCTCTCTCACGAACATTTTTAAACCACTCTGGTAGCTATTCTTTAGTTGTCAGCATATATGTTAAGCACAGCTGGTGTTCTGGGGTAAATTATGAATTAATTAGGAGCAAGTTTATCTATGTACCTCATCTACAACAATTTTTAATATAATGCTTTGTACTTGTTAGTTGTATAATAATTATTGATCATAACCATAAAAAATAAATTCAATCTGGTTACTTACAAACTCTGTACCAAATTATCTTTATTGCAAACTATCTCACCCAGGTAAGAACTAATTCAAAACTTAACAAATCTGGCTGGTTGCAATAATCCCAGCACTTTGAGAGGCCGAGGTGAAAGGACTGCTTGAACCCAGGAGTTTGAAAGCAGCCTGGGCAACATAGTGAAACCTCGTCTATACAGGAAAAAAAAATTAACTGGGTGTGATGGTGTGCACCTGTAGTCCCAGTGACTCAGGAGGCTGAGGCAGAAGGATTACCTAAACCCAGAAAGTTGAGGCTGCGGTGAATCATGATTGTGCCACTGCACTTCAGCCTGGGTGACAGAGACCCTGACTCAAAAAATGAAAAGCTTAACAAAGCCTTTATACTATTTAGCGCTATGTACAACTGCTTTATTTTGCCAGTTCTGCCCCAGCTTAATGTCCCACTAATGTTTCTATCCCACACCTCCTTCTGCTCTATTTAATGGACCCCATCACTTTCCTTTCTCTAAGAAGGTATGTGCTCATAACAGACCTCACACAGGCTAACACTCCACTTTGCTCTTTCAAAATCCTCTTCCAATTTCATCTTATCCTACAAACTTTGCCAATCTAAATAATGTGTTAAAAGTCTGTCTTTCCAGTCTATGATCCCAGGACTTTGGGAGGCAGAGGTGAGAGGATTGCATGAGCCCAGGGGTTTGAAACCAGCCAGGGCAACTTGGCAAGACCTCATCTTGACAATAAATAAAAAGTTAGTCAGGTGTGTTAACGCACACCTGTGGTTCCAGCTACTTAGAAGGCTGTGATGGAAGGATCGCCTGAACCCAGTAGGTCAAGGCTGTGGTGGCAGTGAGCGTGCCACTGCACTCCAGCCTGGGCAACAGAGTGAGACTCTGGCTCCAAAAAAAAAAAAAAAAAAAAGACTATCTTTCCCCAAAGCTTCTAACAAAAGGTGTTGTTCAGTAATTTTTCAAATATAGTAAAACAAAGAGGTAAAATGTTAAAACCAAAACACATATAAAGTTATGAGCATGTGGCACAGCAGCTTTCTACCCTACCCATTAAGTTCTAAGAGACAACGAAAACTCTTTAAAAGGAACTTCTAGGAAAATGGTCACCAGAAGGGGACACTTTCATCACGTGTACACATGCTGACACTAGGTCCTCTTCTATGAGATCAACTCACTCCTGAATCCTGTTCCCCATGAAGCTCCTTCATGCCTGTTTTCTGTCTCCATTTCAACAGAAAGTAACCAAGTCTTTCAACGATTACCTCAGCAGTAATTTTTTTAAAAGCTAAGCAGAGATAATATTCAGAGTATATTCATGTATGCTATTATCTCTAATTGCCAAATAAATCAATTTTTTAAAATTTTATTTCTTCCCAATGCCAAATGAAAGTGAAAGACTTTATTAAAAATTACTTCATTCTTACCATGATGGAATAAGAGACTAGATTTACCCTCTTACCTGAAATAATAAAAAACAATTAAACAAAATATATAAAAGCATATGAAAACAGTGGTTTTCCAGACTACGGACAGCAGGCAATAATGGAGCACAAGTCCTGAGACTCAGGAAACAGAGTAAGCCCTATGATTGCCATCTCATCCTCCTGGGGAGAGTGTGTCCAGGCCCTTGCAAAAGTAAAAAAAAAAAATTCAGATAGACCTAGTGTACTCCCTGAATTGAGGAGATGAAGTGTGGGTCATCACAAGTCAGACAAGCAACATTTTAGGTACTCAACTGGAGTTAGACCAAGGTGGTTAGATTCACAGGGCAGAACAGCAGAGAGGAAAGAACTACACCGAGATTAGCAGAGGATCCCCGTCAAATATTCAGCAGGGTACCAATCAGTGTATTGTGTTAGGAAACTACACAAGGCCAGAGAAAGAACCCCCAGAAAAGATTAAATGTAACCATGGCCAACATTCACACAGGGCTGGGAACTGTACCTGCCCCCACCAGCCAGACTGGGAAACCTACTGTTTCAAGGCACATTGGATAGAGCAAACAAAAGGGTCTTGACTCAGGATGGGGAAATAATAGAAGGCTATGCACTACTCTAGAGCAAATTCTTTCCAAGTAATCTAACTGCCTACCAGACAAAATTCAAGAATATGCATATACATTTTTTGCAGCCCCAAAAGCCAATAGTACCAAGAATATTTATAGGAAAATAGTCAAACACAACAAGGTAAAATTCACAATGTGAGGCATCCAAGAAAAAATTACCAGGCAGGCAAAGAAGCAGAAACATATAACCTATAATGAGGAAAAAACAATCAATCAAAAGCAAACCAGTATTGGCTTAAATGTTAGAATTACCAGACAAGGCCATTAAAGGTTATAACTGTATTCTATATATTCAAAAGTTTCATAGAGCCAGGTGCAGTGGCTCATGCCTGTCATCTCAACACTTTGGGAGACGGAGGCAAGGGAATTGCCTGAGCCCAGGGGGTCGAGACCAGCCTGGGCAACTTGGCAACACCTCATCTCTACAATAAATCAAAAAATTAGCCAGGTGTGGTAGCTCGCACCTATAGTTCCAGCTACTTGGAAGGTTGAGGCCTAAGGATTGCCTGAGCCCAGGAGGTCAAGGCTGTGGTGGCAGTGAGCATGCCACTGCACTCCAGCCTGGGCAACAGAGTGAGATTCTGACTCGGGAAAAAAAAAAAGTTTTATAAAGATGTATAAAAATCACTCAGCTCCAAGTTCTAATGATAAAACCACACTGTGAAGCCATGAATAGTGGCTCACACCTGTAATCCCAGCACTTTGGAAGGCCGAGGCAAGAGGACTGCCTGTGTCCAAGAGTTTGAGAAGAGAACAGCCTGGGCAACATAGCAGGACCTTGTCTCTACAAGAAAATAATTAGCCTATCATGGAGACACACATCTGTTAGACCCAGCTACTTAAAATGCTGATCACTTGATCACTTGAGTCCAACAGGCTGAGGCTGCAACAAACTATGAGAGATCCTGTCTCTAAAATAATAATAATATGTCCAACAAACCATAAATATAAGAAACATGGGGAAAATTACAATAAGAATAAGACACCTTTAAAAGGATAAATTCTGAATTCATCCCTGCAAGATTATACTTCCCACCTCACTCATAAAAGCTTTGGCCATTAAAAGATAAGTAGAATCTATGTGTATCACTCCCTAGGGGATGTCTTAAGGTATTTCAACTATATCTCTTTTTCATCTGTTATGAGTCTGGCTTATCCTGGATAGGGGCTAGGTGCTGGTCAGAATTATGAAGTGTGGAGGAAAGACGTACCCAACCTACTTGGGATGAACATGAATGTGAGCAAGAAGTAAAACTTACTGCTTTTTTTCTTAAGTAAATGGTCCAAATGCAAAGACCGTCAGAATGCATGAGCAAGACCCAGATATATACTACCTAATAGACAAACTTTAAATATAAAGGAAAAAAAAGAATAAAATCAAAAGGATGGAAAAATATATGAAATGTTAACACTATTCAAAGGAAGCTACAGTGACTAGATTAATACGAGATAAACTAGGTTTCCAAGCAAACAATATTACCAAAGATAAAGATCATTTCATATGACATAATAATCCTAAATGCTTATATAACTAAAGCAGAACTTCAAATTACATGAAACAAAGACAGAACTTAAAAAGAAATAGACAAATCCAGAATTATACTTGGAAGTTGTAATTCTCTCGATAGCTGATAAGGTACATAAACAAAAAACCAGCAAAGATATACAATAGTCCCCCTTAGCCAAAGTTTCACTTTCCATGGTTTCAGTTATCTCTAGTCAACTGAGATCTGAAAACATTACAGTATTTTCAGAGAGATACCACTTCACATAACTTTCATTATGGTATATTGTTATATTTGTTCTATTTTACTATTAGTTACAGTCAATCTCTTACTATGCCTAATTTATCTGCAATTCTGCTTTCCATGGTTTCAACTTTCTGAGGTCCAAAAACACTAACTAGAAAATTCCAGAAATAAATAATGCACAAGTTTTAAACAGTGTGCCATCCTGAGTAGTATGATGAAATCTCCTGTCATACCACTCTGTCCTGCCCAGGATGTGAATAATCCCCTTGTCCAGTGTCTCCACGTTGTATATGCTACCTGCCCACTAGTCACTCAGTAAGCATTCAAGTCAGTTAGTGTTCAGTTAAACCTTATTTTACTAAATAATGGTCCCAGAGCTGTGACAAGAGTAGCAATGCTGGCAAGTCACACACACCAAAGAGAAGCTGTCAAATGCTTCAAGTGAGAAGGTGAACATTCTCAACCTTATAAGAAAAAAACCGAGTGCTGAGACTGCTAAGATTAATGACAGAACAAGTCTGTGAAACTGTGAAGAAGGGAAAAAAATTAGTACTAGTTTTATTGTCACACTTCAAACTGTAAAAGTTATGGTCACAGTGTGTGATAAGTTCTTAGTGAAGATGGGAACAGCATTAAATTTATGGATAGAAGAAAAGAAACATGTTCTGACTGACAGCAATCAGATCTGTGACTATCTGTGGTTTTAGGGATACACTGGAGGTCTTGAAATATATCCCCCACATGTAAGGGAGGACAACTATATGGCAATAAATAATTTTAATAGAAAAGAAAGATCATAACAGAAATTAAAAGATTTCTGGAAATCTTATCAAAAGTTCTGAGACATTATGAAAACAGTACTGAGGGGAATTTGTAACTCTATACACAGACATCAAGAAAACAGAAAGATTACAAGTTAACAGCCTAACAAATCACCTAAGGGAGCTGGAAAGGCAAGACCACCAAAACCCTAACTTCAGCAGAAGATCGACAAAGCAAAAGCCCAAATACAGGACATAGAAGACGAAAATCAACAAAACAAAAAGCTAACTCTTTGAAAGTATAGACAAGTTTGACGGACCCCCTAGCTATTTGAAAGTATAGACAAGTTTGACAGACCCCCTAGCCAGACTGACCAAGAAAAAGAGAGAAAAAGCCCAAATAAACACAATCAGAATCACAAAAGATCAAGTCACAACTGACCCTGAAGAAATACAAAATAATATCAGAGATTACTATGCACACCTGTACAGAAACAAACTCGAAAACCTAAATGAAATGAGGTTTTGACATCACACAACCTCCCAAGGTTGAACCAAAAAGAAATTGAGACCCTAAATAGATCAATAACAACCCAGGAGACTTCATCATAAGAAAACTATCTACAAAAAAAAAAAGCCCTGGACCACAGGGCTTTCCAGTAGAATTCTACACAACATACAAGGAGGAGTTGATATCAATTCTATTAAAAGTAATTCAGGCAATCGAGAAAGACAGAACTCTCCCCAAATCATTTTATGAAGCTAACATCACACTGATTCATCCAAACCAGGCAAAGACCCAACAAAGGAAGAGAATTACAGGCCAATATCCCTGAGGAACATAGATACAAAAATTCTCAACAAGATTCCAGCAAATTGGATCCAACAACACATCTCAAAAAATCATCCACCATGACCAAGTAGGCTTCATCCCCAAGAGGCAGAGCTGGTTTAACCAAGCCGCAAGACCATAAATGTAATTCAATACATCAACAGATATAAAAACAAGAACCACACTTTCAACAAAATCTAGCATCCCTTCTTGATAAGAACCCTTGAACACCTAGGCATAGAGGAAACATCTCAAAATAATAAGAGCCATCTATGATAAACTCACAGCCAACATACTGCTAAACAGACAGAAATTGGAAGCATTTCCCCTGAAAACCGGAGCAAGACAAGGCTGCCCAGTCTCACCCCTCCTGTTCAACACAGTGTAGGAAGTCCTAGTTAGAACAATCAGACAAGAGAAGGAAATCAAGGGTATCCAAATAGGAAAAGAGGAAGTTAAATTATCCCTCTTTGCTGACGATATGATCCTATGCCTTAAAAATCCAAAAAAATCTGTCAAAAACCTCCTCACACTGATAAAGGACTTTGGCAAAGTCTCAGGGTACAAAATAAATGTGCAAAAGACAGTCGTATTTTTATACTCCAACAACAAACAGGCAGAGAACCAAATAAAAAGCACAATCTCATTCACAATAGCCACAAAAAAGCATCTTCCTAACCAGAGAAGTGAAAGACATGTACAATAAAAACTACTCAAAGAAATCAAAGATGAAGCTGGGCGTGGTGGTTCATGCCTATAATCCCACCACTTTGGGAGGCCGAGATAAGAGGACTGCCAGAGCCCACGAGTTCAAGACCAGACTGGGCAGCTTGGCATGACCTCATCTCTACAATAAAAAAATAGAAATAAATGAGCCGGGTGTGGTGGCTCATGCCTGTAGTTCTGCTACTTGGAAGGCTGAGGCAGAAGGATCACCTGAGCCCAGCAGGTCAAGGCTGCGGTGGCTGTGAGGGTGCCACTGCACTCCAGTCTAAGTGACAGAGTAAGACTCCAACTCAAAAAAAAAAAAAAAAAATAAGCCGGGCTCGGTGGCTCAGCCTGTAATTCCGCGCCTTTGGGAGGCTGAGGTGAATGGATTGCCTGAGCCCATGGGTTCGAGACCCGCCTGGGCAGCAAGA
>NW_007246409.1:251559-261641 GCF_000164805.1 Carlito syrichta | reverse complement strand
GGCCACTGCATTCCAGTCTGGGCAACAGAGTGAGACTCCAACTCAAAAAAAAAAAGAAATCCTGCCTCGTGCATAAATGTTCTCTGCCAAGGTCAGCCCTTGTGGAATTATCAGAGGAAGGTTTGGGCAGAGCCTCTCAGAGAGGAAGTGACGGATGACGGCTGGGTCATGGTGAGTGGTGTGCCCATGTCCTACTCCTTCCCAGGGCACCCCCGTCCTCCCCTCCACTGACAATG
Source organism: Carlito syrichta (assembly GCF_000164805.1). Lineage (NCBI taxonomy): Eukaryota > Metazoa > Chordata > Mammalia > Primates > Tarsiidae > Carlito > Carlito syrichta. The sequence continues at coordinate 261,405 of NW_007246409.1, read as the reverse complement.
ACCATACCAGAATTTTCTCCTGGAAGCGTCTAGAACCAGAGCCAACAGAAGGCAGGGAGGAAGAAACGAACTGCGTGATTTTTTCAGCCCAGTGTTCATTGGTAGAATTCCAGGCCTGCCTCCTCGACATCTGCTTAATTGACTTTGGGTTTCGGTACCCATTTTGAGCCTTGGCTTTTCGTAGCTAAAACCCACGATACCACTTGACGTTGCAATATCCGAGAGTCAGGAACGAATCACCTGTGCCCCATCGGAAGGAAACCTCGTCCGGGAAACGGGTCCCCGGAATACAGTGTGATTGTTCTGGATTGAGAGTTGCCATTGGCAGTGGCAGGCATGTCACCGTGGCTCTGGTTGCTGCTGTTTGTCCCTGGGCCTTTCTGTAGCCCCCTGCTGGGGACAGAGCTATTCTGGGGCGGTGGCTGGGGTCTGATCCGGTCCAGCCTGCTGTGGTCGTTAAGCAGGTGTGGCCACCATGGGCATGGCACTGTGGACATTCCAGGGACACTCGAGGGCCAGGCGGGGGCTGCCGAGTGAATGACAGCCCAGTGGGAGGATGCCAGCAACCCAAGGATGGGGCAGAACATGGATGCTCAAAGCCCTTCACCCTCTGCCTGTCCAAGCCAAGGCCCTGTTCCAGACCGTGTCCAGCCTAGGGACCTTTCTTCCCCACTGAACGCCTGTTCTCTGTGGGTCTCTGGGCCACGGTCGAGGGTGACCTTTGCAGGTTCACTTAGTAGGACTTTCACTGGGAATAGAACCAGCAAAGGCTTGCACCCTTGATGCTCAGGCAGGTACCTCAAAGGAGAAAGTGAGTGTGGTCGGAGCTGGGGAGAATGGAGCAGCCCTTCTAAAGCGGGCCCTTGTTGCCTGATCCTTGTATTTTTCAAGCAAAGCCAGGAAGCTGAATTGATGTAAAATCTCCCAACTTAAAATAAGAATTAATTCAATTTTTTAAATACTTAAGACAGACTAAACCAAACACACGTAGACAAGATTTAGTCCAGAGGGGCTCAGTTTGTAAATCTGTGTACGTGTATTTTTTGCAATTAAAACTCAGAACAACCCTGGGAAGGAGGCACTGTCATTCTCCCTACTTTGCAGATGGGGAAACTGAGGCACGGGGGATTAGATCATTTGCACAAGGTCCCTGGTTAAGAAGAGGGGGCAAAATCAAGATTCGAACTCAGGCCTTCTGCTTCGAAGGCCCTTCCCATCCTACTGGGTATGGTGACATAGTATATTCTAGAATTGTCCTCGAATGTCATAGTCAAGAGAAGCCTTATCCCCAAAGTTACCTGTGAGCTGTGTTTTTACAGAAAGGGAAACTGACGCCCAAGGAAAGTGGGTGACGTGCGGCAGCTCACACCTCATTCTTGGGTCTCTCAATTCAGTGTTCGTCTGTAGCAGGAGTCTGCAGGTGAGAAAGGGCCTGGCGGTTCAGTCTAGAGGTGTGCAAGTGACCCCCCCACACCCACATGCAGCAACTGAGCCCTGTACATTAATGTCCAGAACTCAGCAGGTAAGAGAGGAGTCGCCAGGAGACAGCGGGGCCTGGGGAGGGATGGGGAGCTGCTCCTCCAGGGGAAAGGCAGCGCAGCTTGGGATCCCTGGAGCAGACCCTGGTGACATGTAGCAGGTGACGTGTGGCCACGGCAGAGCGTTTCCTGTGTTTCTGGGTCGGCTGTAGGAAATCCACTGTGTCCCTCTTCCCCTAAATCCCAGGGCCTATAGCCCTGTCCAGGGAGGCCAGGTGTAAAATCCTGCCCTCTCCCATTTTTCTAGAAACCTGTGGCCCTTTCCATTTCTGGTTTTTTGTTTTGTTTTGTTTGGGGGAGGGGGGTGTTAAGAGAATATCGCCCTGTCCCCTAGGCGGGAGTGCATTGGCATGATCATGGCTCACTGCAGTTTCGACCTCCTGGTCTCCAGCAACCCTCCTGCCTCAGTTTCCCAAGTGGCTGGGATTACAGGCGTGTGCCACCACACCCAAGTAACCTTTCGGGTTTTTGTTTTGTAGAGACGAGTTCTCGCTATGATGCCCAGGCTGGTCTCAAACTCCTGGGCTCAAGTGATCCTCCCGCCTCTGCTGGGATTACAGGCGTGAGCCGCTGGACCCAGATGTGGATGGGTACAGAATAATTTCCACCTCCTTCTCAGCCTACAGGCAGAGAAACAACAGCGTGTGTGATGAGTAACCACAGACCCTCACGTGGGTGTCAAGGATGCTGGAGGACATGGCCTGCAGTAACCGGGAGCCCAGGCCCTCTCTAAAGCCATGACCGTGACCTGGCACCACCTGGTCACACCAGGGAGGAATGTGTGCCCCGGGGGGGACAGATTTCCTGGTTGTTTTTTTTTCTTTTCTTTTTTAGGAGGAGCCTGGGATAGAAATTTTTATGGAAAACATTTTGTCTATTTTATGGAAAAGCCAAAGCCAGCTTCTCCACCAAGGACAGTTGCGGTACCGCCAGGGACCCGCAATACTCTTGGGCCCATAAAAATGTCTTAAGTCCTTTTAGAGTCAGAAGAAAAAATAAACTTTAAGGTGAAAGAAAACGTTTCGATCTAGGATATTAATATATTCCTCTCTGGGCCAGCACGATCATACAGCACAATTCTGAATGCTTTTTACAGAGGAAGGAGCCCATGAGAGCAAAGAGGCCAAGTGCCCACCAAAATCATAACACGCTGCTTTTCAGAAAGAAAAGCTTTTTATTTTAGGAGTGTTATTTATTTCTTCATTCATTCATTTATTTTTGAGTCAGGGTCTCACTCTGTCACCCAGGCTGGAGTGCAGTGACACGATCACAGCTCACTGTGGCCCCGACCTCCTGGCCTCAGGCGATCCTCCAGCCTCAGCCTCCCAAGCCGCTGGGACTGTGGGCGCACAACACCACGCTTGCCTGATTCTTTTCTTTTTTTGGAAAAACGAGGTCTCACTAAGTTGCCCAGGCTGGTCTCAGACTCTGGGGCGCAAGGGATCCTCCTGACTAGGCCTCCCAAAGTGCTGGGATTACAGGCGTGAGCCACCGCCCCCCCCACCTCCTGCTTTTTAAAAAGTGGGCAAGTAATTGTGTTCTTCATGCACTGAGGAAACATACTAAACGCTTCCGTGGGCAGATCTGGCCTGTGGGCAGCTGACTGTGTCCTCTTGTTTAGTGTCCAGAGACGCCCATAGTCTCTGCAGAGAGGGGGGTCCTTGCCCAAGGCCCCCACTAGCACGCCATGCTGTATTGCCCATTTCCCAGGTAAAAGGCACGGGTGGGGAGGCCACATACACCCACAGCATTCACTGTTTTTTGGGTTTTTTTTTTTTTTGAGTTGGAGTCTCACTCGGTCGCCCAGACTGGAGTGCAGCAGCTGCTCCCGGCCACCGCAGCCTCGACCTGCTGGGCCCCGGCGATCCTTCCGCCTCCGCCTTCTGAGTAGCCGGAATTACAGGCGCGCGCTACCACGCCCGGCTAATTTTTTGATTTATCGTAGAGATGAGGTCTCGCTGCCCAGGCGGGTCTCGAACCCGCGGGCTCAGGCAATCCCCTCACCTCAGCCTCCCGAAGGCGCGGGATCACAGGCTGAGCCACCGAGCCCGGCTCAGCATTCACTGTTAACCTGATTCCAGTCAGTTCTTTCTCCTCCCCATGCCCCCAAGTGTTGACAATTACATGAGTGAAGCCAACTGCCTTGACCATTGTCAAACAATTCAAGGCGGAGCGAGCCCTTGACTCCCCCCCCCCACGCCCATGGCCCACCCAGAGGCTCCACCTGTGTCTTCTGAGAACGTGTGTTCTTCGTTGACTCACACAGAAGCACCCGAAAGAACTGTGGGAGGCAAGAAGGAGGGGAGGGGGCCTTTCAGTCAACACAGTCCAGCGAAGCCTTGCTGAGACCTGGACACAGTGAGTGACTGAGTCCGGGCTGAGGCACCTCAGGTGCAAAGGGCCTGAGACAGGAGCATGCTTGGTGTGGTCAAGGAGCGGCAAGGGGGCGTCCACGTGTTGGAAATGAGATGAGCCCACGGGAGAGGGTGGGAGTTGCGATCGGGAGAGTGAGCATCCAGGTCACTTGGGGCCTTGTAGGCCAGAGGGAGGACTCGGGCTTTTACTCTGAGCAAGACAGGCAGTCACTGGAAGAGTCTGAGAAAAGGATTATGATGATGTGACTTAACATCTTTAAAGGAGCCCTCCAGCCGCCGAGTGGAAAACAGGACAGAGGATGGGAGGAAGCGAAGCAACTTAGGAGTCTACTGCAATAGTCCAGTCAAGAGACAAAAGCGATTAGGTACAGATTTAAGTCGAGGCCCTGAGCATACTGACTCCAGCTTTATCTTTCCCTGTCCCTGCCTTCCTCCCGCACTTCCCCAAGGAGAGCCTGCTATCACAGACTAATTATTTACCTATAATTTCAAGAAAAAACACAGGAAGGTATCATCTCATTCGTTATCGATCAAAACCTACCTGAGCCTGGGTGCGGTGGCTTGCGCCTGTAATCCTAGCACTTTGAGAGGCCAAGGAGGTTGGGTGGCTTCAGCCCAGGAGTCTGAGCCCCGCCTGGGCAACATAGCATGATCTTATCTCTACAAAAATCAAAAAGTTAGCTGGGTGTGGTGGCACACACCAGTAGTCCTAGCTGCTTGGGAGGCTGAGGTGGGAAGATCGCCTGAACCCAGGTGTTCGAGGCTGCAGTGAGCCTTGACTTACCGCTGTACTCCAGTCTGGATGAGAGAGTGAGACCTTGACTCTAAATAAATGAATAGATAGCAGCACTAAGAGGCCCCCAAAACCATCAGGAATGGGTGGGCAAGTGTCATGGGGGACGCATGGTGATAACACGGCGTTCTGGACTTAGGGGTCGTGGGTGGGGGTGGGGACTCCTCAGCCTGTCAGAGTCACAGAGGTGTCACGGTGACCTCACCCCCCGCCCAGCGCCATGAGGAATTTTGGTCATGGAAAGAAACTGGGTCTGTTTTTGTCTCCGCGTGCCCAGATTTATGTTGGACAAAGTAAGTTTTGCTTGGCCAGCCCTGTCTTCGTTTAAAACGTTGAAAACCGGCCATTTCACTCCTGTGTGGCCATGTCTCCAGGCCCTCCCCTCCCGCCGGGGCTGTCTGTCCGCGTTGGGGCCGGGCGTGGGATGAGGTCATCTGTTTTTGTGTGGGGATGTAGCTTTGATGAACGCGTCGCCATGGCAGTGTTCATAAAGCAGGTTACTGTCGCCAAGGAGAGGCTGCCCATGCACAGATGCAACCAACATCCTGGGCACCTGTCCGTCTGATCTGGGAAGGGGGGGTGCCCCGGCAGACCCAGGGAGTCCACGGCCAGGAGCACCCAGCACTCACTTCCTCAGGAGTGAGGAGGAAGGAGACCCTTGTTTTGAGCCCATCAAAAGCAAGAAGCAGGTCGGGTGCGGTAGCTCATACCTATAATCCCAGCACTTTGGGAGGCTGAGGAGGGAGGATCGCTTGAGGCCAGGAGTTCAAGACCAGCCTGAGCAACATAGTAAGACCTCATCTCTACAAGAAAATTTTTAAAAATTAGCCAGGTGTGGTGGCGTGTACCTGTAGTCCCAGCTACTCGGGAGGCTGAAGCGGGAGGATTGCTTAATCCCAGGGAGTTGGAGGCTCACTACAGCAGGGCAACAGAGTGAGATCCTGTCTCAAAAAAAAAGTCCCAGGACAACAAGCAAGATAGACAACTATGTAAAAGCATATTGAATGTCAGATAACATCCACGGCATCAGAAGTGGAAGGCAAGGAGGGAATGTCAGACATCGGGGCAAATGTGAAAGGTTGGACTAGCAGCCAGGGTGCCACTGGGAAGGGAACTTTTTTCTTTTATTGAGTTGGGCTCTCTCTGTCACCCAGGCTGGAGTGCAGTGGCATGATCGTGGCTCACTGCAGCCTCAGCCTCCTGGGCTCAGGCGATCCTTCTGCCTCAGCCTCCTGAGTAGCTGGGATTGCAGGCACACACCACCCACCAAACCCAGCGAATGTGTTGACTTTTGTAGAGACAAGGTCTCGCTATGCTGCTCAGGCTGGTCTTGAACTCCTGGGCTGGAACGATCCTCCCTTCTTGGCCCCCTAAAGTGCTAGGATGACAGGCGTGAGCCACCGCGCCCAGCCAAGAAGGGAACTTTTGAGTAAAGGCACGTAGGAAGGTGAGGGCACAGCCATGTGTGACAGAGAAAGGCGTGCCAGGTGGAAGAGCAAGGGCTTTGCCATAGGAGTGCTGTAGAGAGTGGTGGGGGGAGCCTGGGGCATCTCGGGGTAAGTGGAAGCCACAGAGAGTGCCCAGGAGAGGAGGAAATGAACGGTGGGCATCTAGCCAGGAAGCAGTTGCTGTCATTTTGAGGTGGGGTGATCGCCTGGCCCGTGGAGGAGGTGAAGCGACTCCCACGTGGATGTGCCTTGAGGAGACGGCAGCAGGCTTGGCTGAGACTGGGTGGAGGTGCTGAGAGGTGGGAACAGGGACAGCCGAGAAGTGGCTGGGGGGAGGCGCGGGAGCGGCTTCGGGAGGAGAGGGTGGGCACAAGATGGCAGGAGCCCAGTGCGGACGTGGCACCCGAGATGTCCACCCCACAGCTGGGTTACATCACTGGTAGCATTTCCAGGCTGGGCCAGGCCCGGGTGACCGGTTCCCCACTCCCTCTCCCTCCACGGTTTCCCCATGTCTGTGTGCCGCGTGTCCTGTCGTCTGCTGTGTGTAAGCAGCCATAATTGTTTCAAAAACCGAACAGGATTTCCACGGTCCTGCGGGAGAAGCCGAGGTCACCTGCCCCAAGAGGAGGAAACTAGACCAGGCTGTGCCGCCACCTGCCCGGAGCTCCCAGTGGGCTCAGGCGATCCTCCCGCCTGGACCTCCAAAGCGCCGGGATCACAGGCAGGAGCCACCTCTCCCTGGGGCTGGTCGCTTCCCCAAGTCAGAAGGCAGAAAGGGAAGCCTCTTCACCACCGGCATCCCCGCTGCTCGGTGATGTGACCCCGTGCTGCCCCCGCCATGGGTGTGCCCGACAAAGTCACCTCGGGGTCACCAAGGGACGGCGCTGAGCTTCCCTGAAGCCGAGAGTGGCCAAGGACATAGGAGCCTCTGTCGCTTCCTGGGGACACTGTGGACACCGCCTGCACACTATGACTGGATCATCTTGTGAACGTGAAACTCAGCACCCTGCCCCTGCTCTGCCATCGGACAAGCCCGGGTTTGCATCCTCACGTACTGACTTCCCCACTGTGCGGCCTTGGCCGGTTAACAGAGCTCCCTGGCCCCGCTTCCTCCTCCTGTAAAATGGGTCGTTGGGAGAATGACATGACGCATGTCCTGAGCCCAGCAGTAAACATTCAGCAGTGGTAGTCACCCCTGTTAGTTATAGTGGTTGTTAATGACATTGAACACGGGCTTTCCCCCAGGAATGAGGGGAGCTGTCTCAGCTGCTTATATACATCGGGAGGTTGAAACAATAACACCTTCAGGGGCCAGGCGAGTAGTGAGGGTGGGCACAGTCGGTGTGAGACTATACGGACTACTGGGCAGTGTGGCAGGCTGGAGCACACATGTACTGTTTAATGCTATTTAAAGACAGATTTTTAAAATCCACTATACTTGTTGAATAAGGTGGGCGAAAAAACCCACTACACAAACACAAGCACACACACATATATGTTTATCTGTGGACACACACTGGTCGGGGCTCCTGAGTTGTATGGAAACCCAGTGGTGCAAGTTGACATTTTATTAACTTAGCAGATATTTGTGGACGTGCCGGGCGCTGTGCGAATACAGCCGTGAGCAAAGCAGGCTGAGCCCCTGCCCCCGTGTGTCTGTTCTGGCAAAGGCTGCAAGCAACATGCAAATATGTGAAACCGAACTGACATTTATGTCTGAGGACAGTAGCCCTGTGGGGAGACCAGAAACAGGGAAGCAGCGTGGACAGCACTGGGGGGGTGGGGACGGCCTCTCGGAGAAGGTGAGGTCTGGTCAATAACCCATAGGTGAGGGGAGCCCCGTGATCTGAGGAGCAAGGACCTCCCGGGCAGGGCCACAGCCATGGCCAAGGCCAAGGCCGGGAGATGGGCGTGTAACAGCATGACCATGGTGGCCTGGCTGCTGGTAAAAACCCAAGGTGGGAGGAGCTGACTGGTGGGCCGAGGGCCTGCCTGGGATCCCCAGGGGCCAGCGCCCCAAGAACAGCCCAAGGCTGGTGGGGCCCCCGAGACTGGGCCAGCTCCTTCCTCCAGCCCCTCCAGAGGGAGGTATCCCTTCTGGTGGGAACTCGCTCATTACCCACCAGCACAGCTGGGACCCCTGAGAACTTCTCAGGAGGTGTGTGGCCTCCCTGTGAGATGTCCTCACAGTTCTGGGGCCTGACGATGCCTGTTCAGTTCCTAACCCAAAGCCAGTTCTTTCTTCCACTTGCCATGGCGACCTTGGCCAGGAGGCTCAGGAAGCACACCTGGTTCAGGGGGTCCTTATAAACCAGCCCCCCCACGGGACTCGCAAGGGCAGACTTGTTTCCTTCTGCCGTAAGCGAATTCTGAGCACCCCTTCTATGTCCCTCAGAGGGGCAGCCGGCGACACCCACGGCTCTCGGACCAGATAGCCGCACACCCACGAACCGGCAATCTAGGTTGTTTCAGGAAATAAAAGGTGTCACAGCAATAAGCCTGGGGTGAGGGGGAGCCCTCAGCTGGAACGGTCAACTGGGTGATCTGAGTGGTGGGCTTTGCCAAAGTCTCAGGAAGAGAAGCCCAGACAGAGGCAGCAGCAAATGCAAAGGTCCTGGGGCCTAAGTGAGGTTGGAGCATCTGAGAAATAGCGAGGAAGCCTGGCTGGGAGGGTGGGAGGGGGGGAGGCCGCGATGTCTTTAAGGCCTTTTAAGGAACTTGGGTTTCACTCTGCATGCAGTGGGAAACTACCGGGTGGTTTTAAGCAGCGAAGAGATGCCATTCGTGTTTGCCTCAGGGAAGCTCTGGTTCTGTCTTTTCCCCTATTTGGATGAAAGAGCCTTCTAAATCTTGGTTCCTCCTTAGCCCTTGGGGCGAAGGCTGAGGTGGGTCTGTCACATTGTCTCTGAGGGTGGCTGGGTGGTGGTGACCAGCTCCAGGGCAAGAGCCTAAAACACCTGGTCACACACCCCCCTTGAGGGACCCTACTGCCGTCCTAGCAGATTCCCCACAAGCCGGGCGGCTTCCAGCGATAGAAATGTACTCTCTCACGGTTCTGGGGGTCAGAAGTCCCAAGTCGAGACATGGGCAGGGCTGTGCTCCCCCAGAAGGCTCCAAGGGAGAATCCTTCCTGCCCTCCAGCTCCTGTGGGTTCCAGGAGGTCTCTGGCATGTATGTGCACCCTCCAGGCTCAGCTTCCATCATCACACGGCCTTCCTTCCGTGTCTGTGTCTCCTCCACTTCTGTGCCCATGTGGATACTTGTCGTTGGACTTGCGGCCCTCCTGGGTAATCCAGAATGAGCTCACCTCAAGATCCTCAACTTAGTTACTGCAAAGACCTTCTTTCCAAAAAGGCCACACTCACACATTCGTAGGTTCCAGAAGTTAGGACATGGTCATATGGGGGGCGGGGGGAGGGTGGCCACCATTCAATACACTATACACCTTAAGAACTGCAAGAGGCCAGGCTCAGTGGCTCGGCCTGTAATCCCAGCACTTTGGGAGGCCAAGACAAGTGGATTGCCTGAGCCTGTGGGCTTGAGACCAGCCCGGGCAACTTGGCGAGACCTCATCTTTACAATAAAATAAAAGTTAGCTGGGCATAGTAGTGCACGCCTGTAATTCCAGCTACTTGGAAGGCTGAGGTGGAAGGATTGCCTGAGCCCAGCAGGTTGAGGCTGTGGTGGCTGTG
>NW_007246409.1:250390-251539 GCF_000164805.1 Carlito syrichta | reverse complement strand
AAAAAAAAAAAAAAAAAGAACTGCAAGAAAAGGGGGGAAAATGGAGGATGACCATAGAAGCAAAAGAGGAAGATTCCTACTGGATATTTCCATTAAATATTTTTTGTTTGTTTTGCTGGGGTCTCACGCTGTTGCCCAGGCTGGAGTGCAGTGACACAGCCACTGCTCCCTGCATCCTTGACTTGCTGGGCTCAGGTGATCCTTCCACCTCAGCCTCCTGAGTAGGTGGGACTATGGACATACGCCACCACGCCCAGCTAATTTTTTTTTTTTTTGGTAGAGATGAGGTCTCACTATATGTTGCCCGGGCTGGTCTCAAACTCCTGGGCTCAAGCGATCCTCCCAAAGTGCTGGGATTACAGGTATGAACCACCATGCCTGGCTGGATATTTCCATGAAATCTCCTGAGTGTTTGGATGCCAGCTGTCCACTCTAAACACATTTGCTGAGTAAGCAACTACTGTGTGTCGTGCATGTGACAGGGCCAAGATTTGGCACTGAGCAAGCCCATGGCCCCTGCCCTCCTGGGACTGTGAGCTGCACACAGTAGGGCAGCCACACGCTTCCTTCCCTCCCAGCCCAAGTGCCTTGCTCTGCTTACGGCTTCACTGAGAAGCAAGAGTAGACACACATGGAGCCGTGCTGTGTGTTGTGTGTGGTTAAGTCCTAAGGCTCCAGAGAACCAGAAGCCAGAGTGATCCCAGGAGGGTCCCTAGGAGAGGTGTGCAAGGCCGATGGGTTAGATGTCGGGGACTGGGAGGATTCCAAGTGTAGACAAAGGAGCGAGCATGGTTCGTGGCATTTCTGAGAAGAATTCAGGGAACAGGGGCGTGACCAGATTTCATTAAGAGTGAACAATTCTTGGTAAAGATCCAAACAAAACAAAGTATATAATCTTCTCTCAGTTTACATGGTGGTTGCTTCCCCCCCGCAAAAAAAATCAGTGTATATTAATACCCAGCAAAAAAAGACGTTCTGTTTATTTGTAGAACAGAGTCCGATTCTAAGCTCAGATCATTAATAAACAGGTTACTACCTGGGACCCAGGACACACCCTGGGTCCCTTGGTGTCCTCATCCACAAATGCACTCATGTCCCCTCTGTCATCTGCGCCCCCCCCCCGTTGTCCAAAATGCTCCCTGCTCCTGG
>NW_007246409.1:245543-250140 GCF_000164805.1 Carlito syrichta | reverse complement strand
GACCGCCCGGTTGCAGGGTCCATGCAGGTGATGAACAAGACCCCGCCCCCCCACGGGTCTGCCCCCAGTCTCACCTCCGACCGCCCGGTTGCAGGGTCCATGCAGGTGATGAACAAGACCCCGCCCCCCCACGGGTCTGCCCCCAGTCTCACCTCCGACCGCCCGGTTGCAGGGTCCATGCAGGTGATGAACAAGACCCCGCCCCCCCACGGGTCTCCCCCCGCAGTCTCACCTCCGACCTCCCGGTTGCAGGGTCCATGCAGGTGATGAACAAGACCCGGCGCATCATGGAGCAGGGCGGCGCGCACTTCATCAACGCCTTCGTGACCACGCCCATGTGCTGTCCCTCGCGCTCCTCCATCCTCACCGGCAAGTACGTCCACAACCACAACACCTACACCAACAACGAGAACTGCTCCTCGCCCTCCTGGCAGGCGCAGCACGAGAGCCGCACCTTCGCCGTGTACCTCAACAGCACCGGCTACCGCACAGGTGAGGGGGCGGTGGGCGGGGCCGGGGAGTGACAGCCGGGTCCTCCCCTAAGTTCTGGCCTGGGCTGCCCTGAGCGTGGTCCACGCACTGCTGGGGGTTGGGGGGGTACCCAGATGATTCTAGACAGTAAGTAGAACCGCTGTCTTTTCATGTCTATGCTGCACGTTTTATTTCTATGTATTAGAAAGATAGGCTCCTCTTGTCTTCAGGAGTGATACAAAGTGACCTTTTCAAAGGAATGTATGTTCCAAAGGAAAGTGAGTTCATTTAAAATATGGGTTATAAGGCCGGGCGCAGTGGCTCAATTCCAGCACTTTGAGAGGCCGAGGCGAGAGGATTGCCTGAGCCCCTGGGTTGGAGACCACCCCAGGCAACTTGGCAAGACCTTGTCTCTACAATAATTCAAAAATTAGCTGGGTGTGGTAGCGCTCGCCTATAGTTCTGGCTACTTGGAAGGCTGAGGCAGAAAGATCACTGGAGCCCAGCAGGCGGGCGCTGGGGTGGCCACGAGTGTGCCCCTGTGCTCCAGCCTGGGCGACGGAGTAAGACTCCAACTCAAAAACAAAAACAAAAATTAGGGATTGTAGTACAAGAAGGCCACAGAGCACCTGTGCCTGAGTCCACATTCTCTGTTAATTGTTATTAAAGCTACCAGGGCCTGTTTTATTGACTCCAAACCCCCAGCTGGGAAAAAGGTTCCAGAACATGGCAGTAGGGAATGGGAATTCAAATGGGTGTGGACAGTGGAGGGGAACATGCAGGACTGTGTCGCCGCTCTCTACGGGGTGGTAGCCTGGCATGGGTGGGCTGTTCACACTTCTGTGGGATACCCTCCTGCCTGTAGGAGGTACCGGTGGCGTTGGTTCCCAGGAGACAGCGGCCCTGGCTCCTGTCTGCTCATCTTGCATAAGACCTTCTGGGGGGTCCGAAGGCTCACCTATCTGACTGGCTGCCTGGAGTAGAGACGCAGTGACAGGACAGTCCCTTACCTCAGCACCATTGCAAAATCCTCCAGACTCCATTTCGCTTGCTTTAATTAAAGATAAATAAATACTCCCCACCTCGGGTATGAAGCTGCAGCAGTTGTGCAATCAGATATTGTGACTGGGATGTTGCAACCCCCAGGAAGTTGCATTCAAGTGTCAAGGGGTTTGTGTGGGTGGGTCGGTGGATGGGAGTGATGTCAGGGAAGGACAGATGCCCCTTCCGCTGGGTTCACACGCTGAACCTGTGGCCCTACAGTGTGGGCAGGCGAGGGTGCTTTGGGGTAGGGAGCAAGCCAGTGAGATGTGGCTTCTTAAGATTCAAACAGAATCCCTAGAAAGGCGGTCCTGCTGAAAACCAGGACAGCCTCGTCTCTGTACCTCGTTCCTGCGTGTCCCACGTGCCATCATGCAGAAGCAGAGCCTCGTGGTTCCGGGGTCTCTGCAGAAAGCTGTGAGTGACAGAGGTTACTCTGGGCCACCACCCTAGATGGTTAGGGGGGCTGGGTGTTGCTAGCAGAAGCGGGGCAGGTGGGGCCTACAGCAAAGACCGGCCCTTCTTAGGGGCACCTGCCACCAAGGTCCTGAAATTAAAGCCACGCATGCTCAGAGCCACCAACATTCCAGATAACATTTTTTTTGAGTCAGTGCAGTGGCAAGATCACAGCTCCCCACAGCCTCGATCTCCTGGGTTCAAGCAATCCTTCCACCTCAGCCTCCCAACTAGCTGGGACCACAGGCGCACACCACCACCCAGATAATTTTTTAATTTTTTGTAGAAATGAGATCTCACTATGTTGCCCAGGACTCAAGCAGTCCTCTCACCTTGGCCCCCCAAAGTGTTGGGATTACAGGCATGAGCTACCACACCCAGCCCAAATATTTTTAAATCTTAATTTTTAGCTGAAATCTCCTGATTGTAAATATGTTGGCAAAACTCGGTTTTTAAAAAATGTACACTGTGGGCCAAAGAAAATATGTCTGAGGCCTGGGTGTGGCTCATAGATTCTCTTGTAACACGCTCTGGCTGAACAGTCTGTGAGGAAACCCTTGGGGTGGATGGTTCACAGGAACAGAAACCCTGAAAGTGTTCTCGTTAATTCTCCCCATTTGACAGCCAGGGCAGTGCAACCCAGAAAAGAGATTTGCCCAGAGTCATGAAATGAGGTCGTGTAGCAGAATCAAAATTGAAAGTGGCCAGGCATGGTGGATAATACCTGTAATCCCAGTGCTTTGGGAGGCCAAGGTGGGGGGATCACTTGAGACCAAGAGTTTGAGACCCGTCTGAGCAACATGCCTGAAGCCCCAGCTACTTAGGAGGTTGAGGCAGGAGGCTCACTGGATCCCAGGAGTTCGAGGCTACAGTGAATGTGACTGCCACTGCTCTCTGGCCTGGGCAACAGAACGAAACCAAATCTCTCTTTTTAAAAAAAGAAAATGGAGCTGGGTGCGGTGTCTCACGCTTGAATCCCAGCACTTGGGGAGGCCAAAGAGGGAGAATTACTTGAGCTCAAGAGTTTGAAAACAGCCTAGACAACATAGTGAGACCTTGTTTCTACAAAAAAATTTTTAAAACTAAGGCTGGGCATGGTGGCTCATGCCTGCAATCTTAGCACTTTGGGAGGAAGAAGTGAGAGGATTGCCTGAGCCCAGGGGTTTGAGACCAGCCTGGACAATTTAGCGAGACCTCATTTCTACAATAAATTAAAAAAAATAAAATTAGCCAGGCATGGTGACATGCACCTGTGGTTCCAGCTACTTGGAAGGCTGAGGTGGAAGGATTGCCGGAGCCCAGCAGGTTGCTGGAGTGGCTGTGAGCGTGCCACAGCACTCCAGCCTGGGTGACAGAGTGAGACTCCAACTCAAAAAAATAAAAAATAAGAAAATTAACCAGGCATGGTAACGTGCACCTGTAGCCCCCTTACTTGGGAGAGTGAGACCCCAACGATAAATAAATAAATAAATAAATAAAGGAAAGCAAGGCCATGGGAATTTGGCGGGGGGCGGGTATGGGCATTGTGTCCCTCAGACTGAAAGGAAACTCATATATCCTGTGGTCTTGGGGGGGGCTCGTGGTTGGAGCTAAAGCCTCGTGTTTCAAAGTCATACAGATGACACAAGAAAGGGAGTCATCTCGAGAATAAACAGCCTTTTAAAATTGACTTCCCAAACCTTATCCTTGAATTTACACAAGTCGCCGAAAAGCTGTCTCCTGAGAGAACTGCTTTCCTCCAGCGATGTTCAAGTATTATTCCCTGGTGAAGACTGAGAGCACAATGTCAAGTGTACACATGGAACAGTAAAACTGCCATTGGGAATTGTATTCCTCGAGTCGGCATCTCACTCTGCTGCCCAGGCTGGAGTGCAGTGGCACGCTCACAACCACCACAGCTTTAAAATTGACTTCCCAAACCTTATCCTTACCTGCTGGACTCTGCCTCAGTCTTCCAAGTAGCTCGAACTATAGTCACACGCCACCATGCCTGGCTAATTTTCTGTTTTATTGTAGAGATGAGGTCTCGGCAAGTTGCCCAGGCTGATCTCGAACCCCTGGACTCAGGCAATCCTCTCACCTCTGCCTCCCAAAGTGCTGGGATTATAGGCTTGAGCCACCACTCCTGGCCTTATTCACTATATTTCCAATGTCCCTCCATACGAGGAATCCCATTGCAGCCTCACTTTCAGAACTCAGGGCCTCAAAGACATCTGTTTACTCTGATGAACTTGTGTGCTCCTGGTTATTAAATAACAAGATCTGTGTGCCCTGTACACCTTCCCTCTTTGACCTGGCAGCTAGGAAGCACCTGTTTGAGTTTTTGAGTTTTATGTTAAGTTGCTGTTCAAAGTGAAAACATTTTAAAGATCTCAATACATGGATATCAGTTATACTGATCAATGTCTATTGATTGGGAAAATGATTTTTAAAAAAAACTAGAATGAATTAAGAATACCTTTCTTTCTTTCTTTCTTTCTTTCTTTTCTTCCTTTTTTTTTTTTTTTTTTTGAGTTGGAGTCTCACTCTGTCGCCCAGAATGGAGTATAGTGGCCACTCCCGGCCACCACAGCCTCAACCTGCTGGGCTCCGGTGATCCTTCCGCCTCAGCCTTCCAAGTAGCAGGAAT
>NW_007246409.1:225972-245523 GCF_000164805.1 Carlito syrichta | reverse complement strand
AGCAGGAATTACAGGCATGCGCTACCACACCCGGCTGATTTTTTGATTTATTGTAGAGATGAGGTCTCACCAAGTTGCCCAGGCGGGTTTCGAACCGGCGGGCTCAGGTAATCCACTCACTTCAGCCTCCCAAAGCGCGGGATTACAGGCTGAGCCACCAAGCCCAGCTTCTTCCTTTTTTAAGTTGAAGTCTCACTCTGTCCCCCAGGCTGGAGTGCAGTAGCATGCTCATGGCCACTGCAGACTCACCTGCTGGGCTCAGTCGATCCTTCCACCTCAGCCTGTTCCAAGTAGCTGGAACTACAGGAAGGTGCCACTGTGTCCAGCTAATTTTTTGATTTGTTGTAGACATAAGGTCTCACTAAGTTGCCCAGGCTGGTCTCGAACAATCCTCTCGCCTCTGCCTCCCAAAATGCTGAGATTACAGGTATGAGCCACCGCGCCTGGCCAGAATACCTTTCAGATTAATGTTTTTCCTTTTAGATTAATTTGATTTATATGACACATTAGAATATGGCCAGAATACCTTTCAGATTAATTTTTTTCCTTTTAGATTAATTTGATTTATATGACACATTAGAATATATAGTAAATTTTTAATCCCCCAAGGACTGAAGGTCAGTTGTTCCTGCTAGGTCATGAGATGTGTTAAACCCTGTGTTCATGAGGGCATCTGGGGAAGTTGGTCGCCGTGTTTGAGGGAGACCCAAGATGTCAACTGTTGATTACTCTCTCAATGAAAATCCCATGTGGCTCTGGTGGCTGGTCTCCAGGAATTGATCAGAGACTCAGACTCCGTTGTTCTTTATTTCCCTTTTTAACTGATTATTATTGTTTTTGTTATTGTTGTTGCTGTTTTAAGTAGAGATGAGCTCTCTTTATGTTGCCCAGACTGGTCTGAAACTCCCAGCCTCAAGCCATCCTTCTGCCTTTGTCTACCAAGGTGCTGGGATTACAGGGATAGCCACCATGCCTGGTCTTTTTCCCCTTACTTCCGTTGGTGAGAAACAAGTCACATGACCACATGTGGCTGCAAAGGAACCTGGGAAATGTTGTCTTATTCTGGGTGGTCATTTGCCCAGCTGAGAATTATTTTACCATGAGTGAAAAAAATGGATACCAAGGGGGAATTCAGGTCTCGGTGTCCCCACCGGTTGTCAGCTGACTGTGTCTGTGAGACCCTCTTGAGTACAGGTCAGCCTGAACTGCAGAAGACTGACCCCCGACAAACGTTACATTAAGTGGGCCCATATTTATAATCAATAGGACTTCTGGTGTATTTAGCTAGGTGTTTTATCCTGAAAAATGAAACTATAAAATTTTGAAAATAATTTTGTGTCACCTCTAACAATACTTAAGCACAGGTTGGGCTCTAATTGTAACTGAGGGGTTGATTCTTTAAGCAAATGAATTGATAAAGTGTCGGTTGGGAGAAGTGTAATTTGTTGAACAAATTTAAATGCTTGCACAAGATGATATCTTTACTTCCCCAGGGTCATTTTTGCAAAAACATTGGAGAATTTGATCAGTTTTTCCAAGGGCCTCTCCTAATTCATTGATGTCTGAATCTTTTTCCGCTGTGAAGTTCTTATAACCTCAACATCCTTTTCAATAGTCTCTTCTCCAGCTATTTTCTAGACAGATAATTATTTGGCAGTAGATTTATGTGTTTTGAGCTACCCTCCAGCGTCGCTTTAATTATTTTCACAAGCCCCGCATCTTTTAAAAGCTCTGCAGTTTTACTTTGCAGTCATCTTCCTTTGTGTTACCCTCATGTTAGCAACAGAGATTGACAAAGGAGGAAGTGAGAGATGCTAGGTTTAAGCAGGATAAACAGCAATTTGTTCGTGGATGTTTCTGTGTGTGGCTTCTTGTAACTTGGGGACTTGGAGCTCAGATACAAAACTCTTGAAAGGGTAAATTGTATTCTTGGTTTTTACAGAAGGCACTCAGTCATCCTTTAATATGTTTCAGCAGTTGGACCACTGCTGCCCTGATGTGCTTCAATGCTCACAAGTCAAAGTTGTATGGTGTTCTCAGAATGAAATGCCTCCCCGCTTTTGGCCAAGTGGTTGAGGGCACTGGCTTTGCCTGGGACCGAACCCGGGCTGCATGAACTTCAGCAAGCTATTTAAATTCTGTGTCTTGGTTGCATCAACCATGGATAACAGTGCCACTTCGCTCATAGGGCTTTGTGAAGATTAAATATGTTAGCACGGTGTCTGCTACGTGGCAGGCACTTAAGAAATTTAGCGATGAGGATGATGGTGATGACGGTGATGACAGTGACCACAGCAATGGTGGTGATTTGCACAAGTAACAAGCATCACATAGCCCACCCCAGGCCGTGTTCTCTTGAATCTCATAGTAAGTTGCACATGTGGACAGCAAGTGGCGACATGTGCTCAGCCTCTTTAGGAGATGCAAACAAAGTCAACATGCACCGTCACGTCTTTCCCGTGACCACAGCAGATATTAAGAGGGCCTGTCACTCCAAATGTTGGCAAGGATGTGGAGAAATGGGGAGTTACGGACACCAGCGGAGGGGCTGTAAGTCAGCCCTTCCACTTTGAAGAGCTGTGCTCCAGTTTCTGGCAGAGCTGGAAATGGGCATCCCCTCCCACTCAGCAATTCCACTCCGGCTCTGCCCCCTAGTTCTGAGGAGGTGATGTGTGAGTCCTACTTGAGATAGGAGGGCACTTCCTGTCCGCTCTGCAAGCTCCCACGGATACATGGCGCTCATGGCCAGGAGAGACCGTCAGATCCAAGCTACAGAAACTCCAGCTGCAACTGGTTTTGAACAAGGCATGGAGTGTTTTGCCCCCTAAACTGAGAAGATGCAGGTGAGTGTCAGAGTCAGATCCCATGGTTTAAGAGTGTCACAATCTTTGTGGGCGCAGTGGCTTACACCTGTAATCCCAGCACTTTGGGAGGCTGAGGTGAGAAGAGTGTCGGGATTTTGTCACAAGGCCCAAAGTCTCAAGATGATGGGGGCCACCTCCAGTGCCTCCATTCAAACCCAGCGGGTGAAAGAGAGCATCCTCCCCCAGGAAGGCACAAGACTCCTCCCGGTTGGCCAGCCTAAGTCACGTGCCCTGACCCCATCCCGATGGAGAGATCACGGACCGTGCAGCTCACTGGGCCGAGCCTCAGGTCCGGTGCGGGAGAGCGCTGGATCCCCAGCGAGAAAGGGAGGCTGTTGGAAAAGACAGGGAGGGAGAACACCGGGAGTGGCCGTCAGCGTTCCCACGACACTGCTTTTAGCAGAAAACCCAAAAAGCAACACTGAAGCCCAGCGCCCCCCTCGCCTTGCTGGGGTTGGGGCTTTGTGCCTTGACGACACCTGCTGGGGCAGGACCTGCGGGGCGTCCCACGGCCTCACACCGGGGGGTGGTCGGGCATCTGCTGGGCGTCTTGGCATCCCTGGTGAAACATGTGCTGCAGCGTGTGAAGGCGGGACTCTGTGTGTGTGTGCAAATGTGTGCGTGGGCATGTGTGCCTGTGTGTGCATATATGTGTGTCCATGTGTGTGCACGTGTGATGTGTATGTGTGTGCATGTGTGCATGTGTGTGCGTGCGTGCGACTTGTTTTTCCCTGAGGTGCTTTCCCTCAGGACCACAGGACAAGGCCACTGCCTCCATGCCTCCTTGCCTCCCGGCCCCCTCGAGGGCCTGTGAGCTGGTCCCAGCCCCTCCCCACCACCCTCTTCCAACCAGCCCTCAGCCTGGCCTTGCACCCTGCACCCCCGTGCCCCTCGCCTACTGACCGTCGCCGGGAGGTCTCCCCGGCACGTCACGCCTGACGCGTCCAGCATGACTACCTGCCCCTGCCTCTCCCTCCGGGCTTCCCCTTGGTGCCGCCCACTTTCTAGTCACTCGGGCCAGAACCTTTCTACCATTCTTCATGTTCTTCTTCCTTCACGTTCAACCCACCAGGAAGCCTGTCAGCCCAGCCAGCAAGACGTGCCCAGCATCCCCTCTGCCGCCCCATCTCCCGAACCATCCTTCCCCACCTGCTCTAGTGTTCTCCTCAGCCTGGCCAGCTTCTGCTCTCGCCACGTGGTCTGTTCCCAGCATCGTGGCCCGAGGAGCACATGTCAGATGCTCTTTCTCCTCGCTCCAGAGCCCTCCGTGGCTCCCACCTCCTTGGGGTGGACACCCCTGCAGCCCCCTGGGGTCCCGGCTAATCCGCCCCTTCTGTCTGCCACCTCTTACCTCCTGGCCTCCCGGCCTCCCCTCTGTCACCCTGCCCCAGCCACAGCAGCTCCTTCCCGCTCCTCAGCTCCTCAGTCAGCCATGCCTACCCAGGGCGCTTCGCACTTTTCTCTCCTTCTCTGGAAACTCCTACACATCACCCAGCCTGCATACTTTCCTCATGTCCTTACTCCAGACCGCATCCCCATGGAAGCCTTCCCTGACTGCCCCCCGTTCCACCTCACCGTGCCCTGACCCCGTCTCTCTCCCTTGCCTCTTAGCACGGATCTGTGTTTGTTTCTTGTCCACCCTCCCGTGATGAGCCCCGTCTCCGCCCCACCCTGGATGCCCTCCTGGTCCTCCTGCTTCCTGGGTCCCTCCCTCGGGCCCTCCCCACCTCTGGCTGTGTGTTCTTCCCATGTGTGGTGTGGAGTGACTGGCTTCTGGAACGCCAGCTTGGGGAGGCAGGGGCTGTTCGTGTCCCCGTGTCCAGGGCGCGCTGTCCAGCATAGGTGCTCCTACGTCATGGCTGGCGGCCGCCTCTCCCTCGGTCCCCTCCCCCCGCCGGTGTCTCCCTTCCCACCACCCGCCGCCTCCCCTCCTTTCTGACCGGCCCTTCCGCACACACAGAGAAGAGAGACTCGAGTCGGTCCCGGTGGCCCTCCGCCGGCGCAGCTGGCCCCGCGTCACAATGGCGGCCTTCTCTGTGCTTGGCTGTCCTCCTGGGTGCCCCCGCCTCTTCCTCCCGACCCACACGGGCGCACGGACACAGCTTCCTTCTTCCCAGGCGCAGCTGCCCTCGTCTTCCTGCCCCCTCCAGCCTGGGGGGGACAGCAGGGCGGCTGTCCCTCCATCCCTCCCAAGGAGTGCAGCTGCCCCGGCAGGGGGAGCCTTCCTGTCCCTCTCTCGGCCTGGGGACCCAGCCTTCCCTGGGGGCAGGCCTCAGTGTCTCCGGCCCTGTGCAGCCCTGCGTGTCCCGAGGGGAACAGTCTGCCGGGTCTACGCGAGTCTCAGGCTCGGTTCCTTTGTGTCTGATTCACCCTTCCCCCCAAGACCTTCACGGTCCTAGATGAGTCCAGAAAGTTGGGCTCTGCCTTAAGCTCCCTTGGGTCCCCAAGCTGAGACCCTGCCCCCTCTGGGCCTCAGTTTCCCTATCTGTAGGTAGTGTTGTGACTTACAATCATGTCACCCAATGCTGGTGACAGGATGCTACCCTGAGTGGGGGAAGTGGCCATGTGGAAAGAGGCGGCCGGGCGCGAAGCTGGCGGGTGCGAGCCTTATTTGTACCCAGGTGACTCCCGTAGGTGGGGTGTCACTTTCCGAGGGCTGCAGGGACCCGGCAGCACCAACTGGGTGGCTTACAACAGAAGGCATCTTTTTCCTCTCACAGTTCCAGAGGCCAGGAGTCCCAAATCAAGTGTCCGCAGGGCCATGTGTTCTCCGAAGGCTTCGGGGGAGAACCTTTGCCCTTGAGCTTCCGGTGGTGGCTGGCAGTCTTGGTGTCCCTTGGCTCGTGGCCGTGTCACTCCAGTCTCTGCCCTCCATCTCCACGTGACCTCTTCCCTGTGGGCACCTCTCTTCCCGTGGCCTTCTCCACTCTGTGAGTCTCTGTCCCCGTGTCCCTCTTCTTCTAAAGACACCAGTCACTGGTTTAGAGCCTACCCGAATCCAGTGTGGCCTCCCCCTGACTCTGTCACAAAGACCGTATTTCAGTAAGGTCCCATGCGCAAGGATCTGGGCAGAGACTTGAGTGTGTATCTGGGGGACACAGTTCAGCCCGCAGCAGCCAGGGGCTTCCATGTGTCCACCTCCTTGACGACTTGATAGTAAGCTGAAGCAAACCCTGAGGGCAGGCAGGAGTTCTCAGCAAAGCCGCCCCTCCACCCCTCACTGCCCGGTGCGTCCTGAGTCAGGCAGTGCGGCCACACCGCCAGCCAGCTCCACGTGGGTCCTTCCCATCCCCACTATGGTTTCTCTTGGAATCTCCATCTTGAGTAGGCACTAAAACGGCTGAGGCAGCCAAACAGAAAATGAGGAAGAGACAGCCGTGGGTGGGGGCACGTGCAGCCTGTCTGCCGGCCTCGAGGGGCTTCCAGGGGATCTTCTGGGTGTGTAACCGTTGCAATCCTCTTGTGGGCACCAGCTACAGCTCCCCAGAACATTCTGGGATTAGACCGGAGCCACATGGGCCAATACGGTTGTCACTACCTGTAGGAGCTATTTAACTTGATCTTAATTAATATTAAATCACCTTTGGGAGGCCAAGGCGGGAAGACCGTTTGCGCCCAGGAGTTCGAGACCAGCCTACAACATAAAGCTTGTCTCTCCAAAAAATTTTCAAAATAGCTGGGCACGGTGGCACATACCTGTAGTCCCAACTGCTCGGGGGGCTGAGGTGGAAGGATCACCTGTACCCAGGAGGTGGAGGCTGCGGTGAGCCATGACTGTGCCACCGCACTCAAGCCTGGGTGACAGAGTGAGACCCCAACTCAAGAAATATGTGTGTGTATTAAATCGCTTTAACATTTCGGTTACTTGGGCACACTAGCCACGACCCAGGTATTCAGTAGGCACCCATGGGCACCGTGTTGGGTGTGCAGGTGTAGACGCTTACATCATCGCAACAAGGTCTACAGGATGGCGTGAAATTTGAGCCTAACTCAAGCAGTCTTTTACTGGAGGGAGGCAGCCGCACAAATCTTCGAGATTACAATACTAACAGCAACAGCAACAGTAGAAATGCTGGTTGTTACTGTCGCGCTTTTACTCTGACTCTGAGCCGAGCACCTTCCATAATCCATCGTGTTTAAGTCTAGTCCCCTCGTTATCCCCAAATGTTTTCCTCCTGACGACTCCATCTGTCTCCCCAGCCTCCCCTGCAGTCCATCTGGGGTCTTGGGTCAGGGCCTCAGGATCGAGCGGCTACCCTGGGCTCCATCCTGGGGCCCGTGGATCCCCTGCCCAGGACCGCAGGGGCACGCGCCCCAAGCCCCCTGGGAGGCCGTGTGTGCTGTCTCGGGGTGAGCGTGGAGGGCGAAGAGGCTTCCCGGAGGAGGGGGCTGAGCTGCTCCCCGCACCAGCCTCTGGAGCAGAGGAGGGGCGCGCCCTCTGCCGTGCCCGGTGCCCTTTCCTCGCCTGCAGGAGCCGCTCACCTGAAGCAGAGGGGCAGGCCGGGCAGGGAAGGGTCCCCGTTTTTAAAGGCGGACTCTTAACTCTACTTTTAAAAAAGCAACAGCCGGCAGGCCCACAGCATGCACACCGCGGGGATGCCTGGGGTCCACAGGCCACGGGTGCGCGAGCGTTTTTCCTAACCTGGTGGTTCTTGAGGGAGCACAGCGCCCCCTAGGGGTTAAGGTCTATGACAGCATCTCTGGTGGCGATAAAGATTGGGCGAGGCTTCCTGGGGACTGGGGCGGGGCCTTGGATGTCCCGATCTGCACCGAAGAGCCCGCCCGGGCCCCAAATTGCCTTGCACCCCAGGTAGCTTCTGCGTTTGCTCCCAGATCATTCCTGGGGAGGGTGTTTTATGTTTATTGTTTTCTGAGCCTTGAGCTTGTCTTATTTCATATAGAAACACTCTTTTTTTTTTTTTTTTTTTGGTCGGGGTCTCACTCTGTCACCCAGGCTGGAGTGCAGTGCCACTACCCCGGCTCCCCACAGCCTCAGCCTCCTGGGTTCAGGCGATCCTTCCACCTCAGCCTCCCAAGCAAGTGGGATTATAGGCACAGACCAGCAAGCCCAGCTAATTTTTTTAATTTTCTGTAGAGGTGAGGTTTTGCTATGTTGCCCAGGCCGGTCTCGAACTCCTGGGCTCAAGCAGTCCTGCTGCCTTGGCCTCCCAAAGTACTGGGATTACAGGCATGATCCACCACACTCAGAGGGATGGGCCAGAGGAGTATTTCTATGAAATATTTCTATGAAATAGAAATACTGAAGGGTTCTCTACACAGTTATAATATATCCTGAATTTCCCAGGAATGTGCGTGATAAGAAATGGAGGGAATAGTATACTTGGATGCAAAACTTTTCCAAGAGTTGTTTCTTATTTCTGAAAATCCCGTGCCTGGTGGCAGTGCCACCCAAATGTCACATACCCACCCATCTGCCTTTGTAGCTGTCACACTCGCAGTGAGCCGCGTCTAGGTGCAGGCGTCTGATGACTCCGGTGTGTCTCCTTGATGGATGCACTGGAGAAATTTCATGTTGAAATTTTTCCTTATTTATAAATTGCGTTCCTGTTATTTTTCTTCTAGATTGCACTTAGAGCATTCTATTGATTTTCTTGCAACTGATGTGCCTAGGTCGCGTTCGTTACCTATAAATTTCCTCTCGGGAAACTACGGAAGCATTACAAAATACTCGTCATAGAAATGGGATGGATACGAATGGCGTGGAGAGTCACTCTTAGATGGATCGGGCTCGTGTCAGATTCCTCTGAGGTGATCACTAAATCTCCACTGATCAGCAGACTCCTTGGGCCTAGTTATGAGGATCTGGGGTGGGTTTTTCTCCCCCTCCTCTGGCCCATCCCTCTGGAAAAAAAACCACACTTCAAAGGGGGCAAGAAAAGACTTGTAAGACCCAGCTGGTCGTGACGGTGACTCAGGAGGCAGTCAAACCCCTCATAGCAGGGGAGCCTCTGTCCCCAGCACTGAGATTCTAGAAAGTGGAAGAGCCCCTTCCTTCCTTCTCTGCTAAAGCTGGGTGGCCCTCCCAGGCCGCGGCTGGCGAGGCCAGCTTTTAATTAGCAGAACATGCAGCCTGCTCTCCACGCTGCTGTTGCTGACAGCTCAGTCTGGGCCTGCTGCAGCCGGTCAGCCAGGGCCTTTGGGCCTTCCTCGATAGCTGAAAACAGGAGCATGCGAAGCGGCCTGTCAGGGAGGCCTCTCGGTGTCCTAGTGATCTGCCTGTCCCTGCTGTTCCCCAGCAGTTGGCCATTCCTCCCCTCCACCCACAGCCAGAGAGCACTTTGGGAAAATGTGGGTCCAGCCGGCCTCGGTGGCTCAGCCTGTAATCCCAGCGCTTTGGGAGGCCGAGGCGAGTGGATTGCCTGAGCGCGCAGGTTTGAGACCAGCCCGGGCAACTGGGCTCTACGATAAATAAAAAAAATTAGCTGGGTGTGATAACACACGTCTGTAGTCCCGGCTACTTGGAAGGCTGAGGCCAAAGGATCGCCGGAGCCCAGCAGGTCATTGCTGGGGTGGCCGCGAGCGTGCCACTGCTCTCCAGCCTGGGCCACAGAGTGAGACTCCAACTCAAAAAAATAAAGCAAAAATGTGAGTCTGACCATGTCCCTCCTTGCTTAAAGCCCTCTGGCTGCCCACGGCTCTTGGAGTAAACTCACAGCTCCTCACCAGGGTCTGGGATGACTTGGGCCTGCTCACCTCTCTGTCCACAGCTCCTACCTCTTTTCTCCTCCTTCTAGCAACACTAGGCTGCCTGATCTCCTCACTGTTTCTCAGACATTCCAAGGTCATTCCTCCCCCAGGCCTTTGCACTTGCGGCTGCCTCTGTCTAGAGCCTTGTTCACACAGCATGGTGAACTTCCCTGACCCATTCCTTCTTCTTCCCTGACCTTCCTGTGTCTGTCAGCACTCCTACCCCTGCCATGCTCTACCATGACACCCTGCTTTACATTCTTCTGAGGACTTGTCACCCCCTGGGAATTAACTTAGATGTTTGTGAACTTATTTCTTACCCATTTTGTTCACTCCTCATCTAAAATCAGTGTCTGGCAAGCATTGGGTACTCAATAAAGATTTAAATGAATGAATGACACAGGCTTTGGGCTTGAAGTAAGCAGAAAATTAGGATACAATGGAATTTGGATTACTGTCTCACTTGTCCAGCATCAGGGAACATACTGAAATTAGTTCAGGTAAAACTTGGGGGGCCCCAGTGCTCAAACGCTGCCCTCAGAACCCCGTCTTTCTGCTTCTCTCTCCCTTCCACGGAGGAAGGGGAGGTGGGATTCCCTGATGGGCCAGGCACAGGCGTGGGTGTTAGCGAGAACCTCCTTAGAACACGTAGGGTTGAGAAAGGAGAAAGGTCGGCTCCCTCTTTTTGGTGACTATAGGCACAGTTATGAAAAGACAGGAGAATGGACGTTGGGCAGAAAAGTCAGGCAGATGTCGCCTGCGGAAACCCAGTGCAGCTTCTTCCTCAAGGGGCAAGCGGGAGGGGAGGGGAAGACCTGTCCCCAGCTTTCTGTGCTTCCAGCACAAGACGCCACCTCTGCAGCACCGTGCCCCCGCCTTCCTCATTTGCTTTCCCACAGTTCTCAGTTCAGCAGGATCCTGTCTCTGGCATCCAGAACTTTTACAGCATTGATTTATCACTTTGTGCAACGATTTGCATTTGGTGCTTTTTCAAAAGCAGAAGAAAGCGACTCATGCTGTAACCTTGCAAGCAGCCCAAAGTTAAAAGGATCCTGTTGCAGAATATCAGAATGCCTGGCCCTGAGAGCTCTGGGGCTCTGGGTTTATTTAATGCATTTCTTCCCAGCCCTGCCTCCTCCACAAATTTGTCTGCCAAAAACACAAAGCCTCGGTCCTGTGGCATTTCGCATCTAATATTTATGGCATTCTGGGGTTTGCAGAAGGGCTTCCTTCTCATTTATTACCCACTCCCCCACTAGAAGGTGAGTGGGATTGTTCTCTGCTGCCCAGACCGGGAGCCCCCAGACACCTAATGGCCGATCATGAACGTTGCCCAGTTCGGGGCTCTTCTGCTGGTGTCAGGGGTAGGATCAAAACTCGGCCTGGACCGGCTCTGCTTCTATTTTGTGCCTCTGGGGACCAGATTTGGATCTTGCAAAATGACAGCCGACAGCCCGAGTCTGCACTTCAACCTAAGCATATCCTCTTGGAGTTACAAGATGCTGGAAATTTCACCAAAAAAATCCAGATTCCAAGCTTCTCTTTAAAAAAAAAAAGAGATGATGATGTTGATGATGATGATCTTGCCAATATCTGGTGTCAGCAAATTACAGCCCACAGGAGTCTGCTGCCTGTTTTTATAAATGAAGTTTTATTGCAACAGCCACACCCATTAACTTATGTACATTTATGGCTGTTCTCGCTCTCTGATGGCAGAGTCGAATCGTTACAACAGAGACCTTGTGGCTGCAAAGCTGAAAACATTTACAATCTGGTCCTTTGCAGAAAAAGTCTGCTGAGCCCTCCTGGGTGGTGCTAGCCAGTTGAGTTGTGTCACAGCCACCCCAGTACTTGTTAGAGCCGAGGGCACTCCAGTCCCCAAATGACAGTGGTTTCAGGATGACAGATGCTTATTTCTCTTCCTTTTGATCATTTGGGCACAAACAGCTCAGAGATGACGTGGCAGACATGATGTTGGCGCCCAGGCTCCTCGGGAGACATTGTTCCACCATCCTGAGAGATTGCCTGTCTAAAACGGCTTCTACCGTGTCTGTGTCCTGCCAGAGGAAGTAGAAGGTACAGGGGGCACATCTCCTTCCTGTAGGGGAGTTACCGGAAGTCACAGACCACTCTGGGCACCCCTCAAGCGCATGGGAGGAAACACATAGAATTACAAAGGAAGCCAATTATAGCCAAACACGTTTATCAAAATGTTTTACAAACTGTGATGCGTATGCCTCTTTATACATGAAATGACATGATGTCGTGGTTCTTTAACTGATAGTCTCACAACTTCCATGAGTTTGCAGTAGCACTGGCTTAAATGATATTTCGAGATGTCTGTGTTGACTGTGATGTGATATGAAAAGATCTCTGATGCCCATGGGTGACAAAGCCCCAGGAACTGCTACTGTGTTGCCTTTGTTATTGAAGGGGATGCTAGTTAGTTAGAGCTTAATGAACAAATAAATAAGCATGCACTTTTCCCGTCCAAGTTCACGGGCTGCCTGAATTCCATCTCTGATCAGCAGATTAAGAACCTCTTCCTTGGGTGACGTCATTCAAATCCATGCATCAAATGCCATCGAAATGCTCACGGCTCTTCCATTCCCACCTCCAGCCCAGACCTTTCCCCTGAGCCTGGTCCCATATCCCAGCTGTCTCCACCTGATGTCCGACCTCTTTGTCATGCCCACCCCATGCCTGCCTCTCCCGCAGAGCCCCCTTCCTAGAGAAAGGCGGAGCTGCCCTTCTCACCGTTCAAACAGAAGACCTTGAGTTAGCCTTGACTCCCTCACTTCTTTCCCTGGCCACACCTGCAAATCCTGTTGGCTCCACCTTCAAAGAGAGCCTGGCACCAGCCAAGCCTTCTGGCCCCATCTGGTTGGAGCCATTCCAGTCTCTCTCGTGAATCCGTGTGAGAGGCTCAAAGATTCCACATCCTGCCTCCGTCTGTCCTCAAGCCTGGAATGTCACCTCCAGGAAGGTACCGTGGTTTGCTTCTTTGTTATTTTTTTGTTTTATCCACTGGTATCCCCAATGCCCAAACCATGTCTGGCACATAGGAGAGAACTCCTCTAGTGTTTATTGAATGAATGAATGAATATGTAGCATTGTGATCAATAACATTACAGTAAAAACAGTCATCAACATTTTGGGGGCAGTTCGCTACAGTTCCTCTTGAAATCTTTCCCAGCAATTTTGCCAGGTGGGCATCTCATCCTCCCTATTTTACAATTGAGAATACTGAGCTGGTTGGTGGAGTTGACTGGACTTAAACCCAGGCAGTCAGCGCCAGAGCCCATGCCCACCTGGCTCCCAGGAGAAAACTCATCCCTCAAGCCCTGCACTTCTGGAAAGACAGATCTGGCTGATGTCTGTGACTCGGACCCGTGTCACCTGCCGATGCTTCGAGAACAGCCAGGAGGTCAGGTCCCAGGAATGGCCTTCCCCAAGAACCTGTGGCCAGATGCACGTGGGGGGTGACCTCAGGAGGGAGCGGCCTGGAGCCTCTGGTAGGAAGGCCTTGGGGATGGTCCGAGCCCATCCAAGAGCAGGGTCCTAGAGGACACAGCCCATTCACGCCTGTGGATGGGAGGTGCTCACGTCCAGGGTAGACGGACTTGGCAGAGACGCCAAACATGGTGGTGGCCAAGGCCAGGTGGATACAACCACCTGGATGTGAGTCTCGTCTCAGCACCACTACTCACCGGCTGTGGGACATAGGGCAATAAAAAGGCTTCCACCTCTCTGCCTCAGTTTCCCCACCTGTAAAATGAGGGCAAAAAAAGGAACTACCTCATCGGTCTGTTGTGGATCACCACCATCATCATTACCGTCTAAACAGTGGTTCCCAAAGTATGGTCCCAGGACCTCTAGACCCAAAACTGTTCTCACGATAATACCAAGACCAAGACGTGACTGGCCTCGTTTTCTTGTAGGTATACAGGGGAGTTTTCTAGCTGGTACAAAGCGTGTCCACAGTTATCCGAAAAGGATATTAAAATGCTTCTCCCTTTCTCACCTGCATATCTGTGTAAGGCTGGATTCTTCGTGTTGCCAAAACAAAACGTATCACAGCAGGTCGGAGGCAGAAACAGACATGAGCTGTCTTGTTAAACCAGACGGTGAAGAGACTTGCAGAGAGGTCAGATGGTGCAGCTCTTCTCACTCACTGTATTTCTGTAGTAGTCAGTTTATTATCATTATTTTTAAATGAGTTGACAAATCTTTTAAATTTTTCAGTTTCCATTCCTTTTTTTTTTGAATTGGAGTCTCACTCCATCACCCAGGCCTCAGCAGTGGCATGCTGCTCAGCATCGACCTGCTGGGCGCCGGTGATCCTTCCACCTCAGCCTTCCAAGTAGCTGGAACTACAGGTGTGCACTCCCATGCCTGGCTAATTTGTGATGTATTGTAGAGATGAGGTCTCGCCAAGTTGCCCAGACTGGTCTCGAACTTATGGGCTCAGGCAATCCACTCATCTCGGCCACCCAAAGTTCTGGGATTACAGGCTGAGCCACTGAGCCCGGATTCTTTTTTGTTTTTTGTTTTTAAGAGACAGGGTCTTGCTCTGTTTCCTAGACCGGAGTACAGTGGTGTGATCATGGCTCACCACAGCCTCCACCTCCTGGGCTCAAGCACTCCTCCCACCTCAGCCTCCTGAGTAGCTGAGATTACAGGCATGCACCACCATGCCCAGCTTCTTTTTTGTTTTTTGTTTTTTTGTTTTTTAAAAATTTTCTGTAGAGATGAGGGTCTTGCTATGTTGCCCAGACTGGTCTCAAACTCCTGGCCTCAAGTGACCGTCCTACCTCAGCCTCTCAAAGTGCTGGAATTGCAAGTGTGAACCACTGTGCCCGGCCTATTTACCCATTTTTTAAAACACACAGCACACTCTCCTGCTGCTATCATTAGAGAACCCCTTTCAAGAAGACATGCAATTGCTGCTTCTCTAGCCCTCCTGTGCTCCAGCAGAGAGGGAGTTGAGGCTTCAGACAGCAGAGTATTTCCCTGCCTGGCATGGCATGTGTCCCTCAGCCAAGTCCACTGACCAGCCGTCCCATCGGCCATTGCCCCCTGTAGGCCCGCTCTTGGCCAGGCGAGGCTCCTGCCTCAGGGATCCCACACCCCAGGTGCGAAGATGAGGATAACCAGAAAGCCACCGCACCTGCGGGGTAATTTCAGAGAGTCCCGAGTGCTGTGGAGAAAATAAGTCGCCTGGCAAGTATAGAGGAATGGGGTGATCAGAGACTGCTTCTCAGAGGAATGGCATCTGGCCTGAGACGTCACCGTGAGGAGGAGGCAGCCTGTGTGAGAAGGGAGGGGGCAGGTGTCTGAGGCAGAGGGAAGAGCAGGTGCAAATGCCCTGTGGTGGCAGAGCGCTTGGTGTGTGTGAGGAGAGGCCTGAATGGTCAGAGCAGAGTGCACCAGGGGCACGCCACTGAAGGGAGCAGCATGAGGGTCCCAGGCTCAGGAGGGTCCTCGGCCGCTTGGCGGTGACTGGGCTCTGGGAAGGCAGCAGTGGAGACAGATCCGCTTGTGAGCAAGGACGTGAGGACAAAGGGGCAAGGTGTTTGTGGGGGGGGACGTCATCGCCCCACGGGACGCCTCTTGCGTTTGGGTTCCCAGAAGGGCCGGGACCTGGGATCAGGGATCCCGAGAGCAGCCTTTGGACAGCCGGCTCGACAGAGGCCTCATGCCTCGTGAACTCCGACCCTGCCTTCTGCCTCGTGTCTCCTGGCCCCAGACTCAGAGTCCCAGGTAGAGTCCGATTGGCCAAGCTCGTCACACACCTGTCCCTTGGTGGGGAAGGGGCCTTGACTGACAGCTGGGACTTTGTGTTTGGGAGACAGCTGGGGTGCAGTGGCCGTGGTCTCCAGGGGTTCCCAAAAGAAAAGGGAGAAAGAAAACATGTTTGTGTTCATGCATGTGTGTAAATGTGAGTGTACATTCATGCGTGTGTATGTGTGCCATATGTTCATGCATGTATGTGTGTGGCGTATTCATATGTATGTGCTGTATATTCATACCTGTATTCATATGTGTGTTGTCAAGTCATGCATGTGTCACGTGTGTGTTATACATTCGTGTGTGTGATGTATATTCATGCATGTGTGTGTTTGTGCATGTGTGCTGTGTATCCATGCATATGTGTATGTATGCATTGTGTGTTTGTACATGTGTGTTTTGTGCATGTGTGTTGTATATTGGTGCATGTGTGTTGTGTGTTCGTGCATGTGTGCGTGTGCGTGTGCGTGTGCGTGTGTGTGTGTGTGTGTGTGTGTGTGTGTGTGGGGCGGCTCCTAAGCATGAGGGAAGGTGTCATATTTAAGGAAACGTCACCCACATGTAGTGTGATCAGTAAGTCGGTCACTGTTCATCAGCTGTCTCCGGTGGAGGCCATGCTGGAGATGGCATGGGGTGGCCATTGCTGAAAGCCACCAGTGTCCCTCAGCCACCCTGCTGACGTCCCCACCCAGACGGCCCTCTGGGGGAAGGAAGTTCTCCCCTAGCAGCGGGTGCCTAGGCCCATCAGCTGCCTCATGGTAGCCCAGGGACATGCCAGGCCCTGCTTCACCTTTATCCTCACACATAGCAGCAGGCGGTGGCGCTGTCCTTGTTGCCAGTGGAAGCACGGAGGGGGACGTCACTTGCATGGAGTCCCTCTGTGAGGGGGCCGCAGATCCAGACGTCTGCCTGCAGAGACTCTGGCCTCTGCCGTTGACCTCCTATGTGACTGGGACAGGGGAATGGATGCTGGGAGGTATCAGTGTCCCCACCGCTAGCCCAACATAGTGGGACACGTGTCTCCAGCAGGGAGAGCTGACCCCGAGGGTTGTTGTTTCTGGTTGCTGAAACCCCCATGGCCAGTGGCCTGCTTGTGTCCACGCTGAGGCCTTGTGCATCCTCTGTACCAGGGTCCCTGCCACTTCAGCTCAGTTCCTGGCCACCGCAAGACAAAGCCTTTGCAGACCACAGAGGCAGTTATCACGAGGCAATTTCAGTGGGATCCAGGACTGGGAGAGAGAACAGAAGGACTGATCCTCCCGTCAGACTCCGAATGGTTCCCCGGCAGCACTCAGACAGATGGGGAAGGCCACAGCCAGGAGGGAAGCTACAGGGGAGCCCTCTGCCACAGAGCACCTGCTGGGCCCTGAGACGGGGTGCAGGGAGACCTCAGAGGGCAACAGTCTCCTCCAGGTCGGGAGAGAGGGTGGGTCCGACATCTGTCTCTGTGGGCACTGCATTAAAGCAGATGTTGGCAGAGCCGGAAATTGGCTGCAACAGGGAACAACCCATTGGTGATCATGAACACAGAGCCTTTGTGTCTTGCATGCCAGTCCTGAGCGGATACGGCTACGTATCTCCTAACAACAGGGATATGTCCTGAGAAATACATCGCTGGGTGGTTTCAACCTTGTGCAAACATCAGAGTGTACTTACACAAACCTCGGTGGTCCAGCCTACTGCACACCTAGGATATGTGATCTAGCCTGTTGCTTCTAGGCTGCACACTTGCACAGCATGTGGCTGTTCTGAATACTGCAGGCAGTTGTCATGCTATGTGAGGATGTGTGTATCTAAACATGTCTAAACACAAAAGAGCTACAGTAAAAATATGGGATTGTCATCCCCTAGGGCCACCGTCAGATATGCAGTCCACTGTTGACCAAAATGTCATCATGCGGCACATGACTACGTATGTTCTCATGGCAGTCCCACAAGGCAAATGGAGAAACTGAACTTTGGGAAGCCAAAGCAGGAGGATCGCTTGAGGCCAGGAGTTCAAGACCAGCCTGGGCAATACAGCAAAACCCCCATCTCTACAAAAATAGAAAAAAAATCAGCTAGGCATGGTGGCTTCTGTAGTTTTAGCGCTTTGGGAGGCTGAGACAGGAAGATCACTCGAGCCCAGGAGTCGGAGGTGGCCGTGAGCTCCAGTCATGCCACTGTACTCCAGCCTGGGTGACAGAGCAAGACCCTGCCTCTGAAAAATAAACAAAACAGATGGAAAAACTGAGATATTAAGGGGCTAAAATACTTGCCTGAAGACACACGGCTTTCAAGGTTGTAAAATAGCTCCCAGAGTTCCCTGAATGTGAAGGGTTTTTTGTCAGCATCACTTCCTCGGGGACTTCTTCATCCTTTCGTCATAACCCCGTCTTTACATCAGCACGTTCGCCTTCAGCCAAGCTCCTCTGCTGTGGCAGGAGGCTCCCAAATGTCAACACTGTCACCATCCCCACGGTCGGCTCCCATTTCTTCCGCAGTTGTTTACCTTCAAGTTCAGCGTTTTAACGTTTTGTTTTTTTCCTGATTTTCATCTCTGTTGGCCGGTTCCCTCCTCCAATGATACCCCTTTGCAAACTACCTTGTAGCTCTGTCACTGAGAGACCGCAGCACAGCTGTGCGCTTTGCTGTCTGTGCCTGAATAAATAACCAAATCACAGCGAGCGGTCACGGCTGGCTTTGCAGGAAGCTGCGTGCTGGCCATCGAGTGCACGTCTGTCATTGAGATGGCGGCATGTGTGCTGCAGAGCCAGCCACCAAGTTTGTCGTTCAGGCCATTACTCGTGGTTAATGTGCTGCGGTAACTAAAGTTAACCCATGTTGTGGGGGAACTGGTGTTAACTAGCTGCGGGGGCTCGAGTTTGTGCCTGTCAGAGCCATACAAGGGCTGCCTGGAACTTGTATCATCACCATTGTGTCATCACTGTTGCTTGTCCTGTGTCCCCATCCTCAGCCTTGGCCAGTTCAGAATCTCCCTCTGCATAACAGTCATCATGTCCTACAGGTCTCCACCACCCTATTCTAAGTCCCAAAGAGCTCCTTCATCTCACACAAGAATTTTGCTCCTACGCCAAGGGTTGGTGGACTTTTCCTGCCAAGGGCTGGAGACTAAATAGCACAGATGTGCAGCCCTCCCGCCCCCATCTCTGTTGCAGCAGCTCAACTCTGCCATAGGAGCGTGAGTTCAGCCATCATGATGCATAAACACATGGGTGGCTGTGTTCCAATAAAACTTTATTTATAAAGGCAGGCGGCAGTCCAGATCTGGTTTGCCAAACCCTGCTATGTGCTGAGCATCTCGTGTCTTTTCCCTGAGTCTTTTAATTGCAGATGAAAGGACTCAAACAAAACTAAGCAAACAGAACAACAGCAGAAAGTCAATTGCTGGGTTTATTGGTTAATGTAACCCAGCGTTTCTCAACTTCAGCACTCCTGATTTCAGGAGCTAGATATTTCTTTGTTGTGGGTGCCATCCTGGGCATTAGAGGATGTTTAGCTGTATCCTTGGCCTCTGCCAGGATGACAGTAACACCCTCCCCACCCAGATATGACAACCAAAATGTCTCTGTGGCCCCCACTGCCCTCC
Organism: Carlito syrichta; assembly: GCF_000164805.1. NCBI lineage: Eukaryota > Metazoa > Chordata > Mammalia > Primates > Tarsiidae > Carlito > Carlito syrichta. The sequence goes on along the minus strand of NW_007246409.1, from coordinate 226,572 downwards.
CTGACTGAAAGCCACTGATTATAACTGAAAATGCAAAACACTGACATCAGAGGTGGCTTCAGGCAAGAGTGGACCCCCAGGGGCTCACACCAGCAGCTCTGTCTCTCTTATATGTCTGTCTCTGTCTCTCACCTCTGCTTTTTTTCCATATTGCTTCCCACGCAAACAGACTCTTCCTCTCGGTGGTAAGATGGCTGCTGGCAGTCTCAGGTTTATATCTGTAGACGAAAGATGCCAAACTCTGTAAAATAGTTAAGATGGTCTATTCTGAGCCAAATGCAAGTGACCTAGGCCTGTGGCACTCATCCCTAGGAGGTCCTGAGAACGTGTGCCTGCCATGGTTGAACTGTAGCTTGGTTATATATATTTTAGGAGGACAGAAGCTTCAAGAAACCATAAATCAATACATGTGGGATTGACCTTGGCTCAGGAGGTGGTGTGGGGAGGTGGTGTGGGGCGGGGGAAGGGCATTTGCCAGTTATAGGTGGGTTCCAAGATTCCCTGATGCAGTGAGTGAGCAAAGGTTATCTAAAGAATTCTGACAAGCTGGGCTCGGTGGCTCAGCCTGTAATCCCAGCACTTTGGGAGGCTGAGGTGAGT